>NC_058405.1:33512944-33513387 GCF_002201575.2 Neomonachus schauinslandi | reverse complement strand
TTCCTTCCTTCCTTCCTTCCTTCCTTCCTTCCTTCCTTCCTTCCTTCCTTCCTTCCATTTGAAATATAGCTGACACAATGTTACATTAGTTTCAGGTGTATAACACAGTAATTGGGCAAGAGTATATGTCATATCCTCATTAGTAGTATCATTAAGTGCTACCATCACTTCAAGCCCAAATAAATAAAAGAATTTTGATTTTCTACTATGGGAAAAGTAGTAGTTACGTAAATGGAAGATATTACCACTATTGCTAGTTTTATTATTAGTTTCTTCTCTGATGTGGCTTGAGGCCAATGAGTAGATCTATCTCCATTAAGAAATTAGTGAATGAGAAAGATTTATAACCAGTATCCCAATCAGAGCATCACTCTGAGAATGTGGACCTGCTTCCCTTTCTAAACACTTCAGTTAACTAATTCTACTCTTCTTTAACTAATTCT
>NC_058405.1:33325089-33512934 GCF_002201575.2 Neomonachus schauinslandi | reverse complement strand
TTCTAAACACTTCAGTTAACTAATTCTACTCTTCTTTAACTAATTCTATTCTTCCTTAAGAATATAACTATATTACAAGTATTTTTCTTTTCACATCTTATCTTCATTTAGTAACAAAGCCTACACCTATCGATGAAGTTCTGAATGTTTCTTCCATCTTTTTGCTAAAACAAAAGAGTTGTTTAACAGAGAAACTACCATTCTTTACAAATTTTCTCTTAAAAGCTGCCCTCTAAAAAACAAGTCTTTGTATTTATTTTTTGATAAGTAAACAGGGTTATAATTTCAGCCCTTAAATAATATTGTTGAACCTGATGGTATGTGTACTTTCTGATCAAAGTAGATATTACCTTTTAGTATTTATCTTGAGCAGATATGGGTGAGTTGGTTTTGTGAAAAAATCTTGTAAAAATCAGGCAAGAAACATTTATTTCCTCCAGAGTCTAATCTAAGGTAGATGACATTTACACAGAGAAAATGAAGCTATTTCATTACTTCAGAATGAACTGACATGATCTATCACTGCAAATATATTTTAAAAAAAAAAACACCCCACACACAGATTATTGAGAAAATGTAATTTAGTGGTCAGAACTAAATTAAATATTTAGAGGAGTGAGAAGTGAGTTAAAAATGAATTCATTTACTCCCAGGCTGTGATGACCTGCACTTATCCTTTCTGACCTTTACCTGATGAGGTAAATATGACCTAATGTTCGGGAGGCTTGTTCCTTACGTCTGACGACTGTGACATTGCCATGGATCCGAGCAAAATATTGTTTCCTCGGCACTGTTCAGGCTGCCATTACGATTACGCAACCTGAGTTTTCATATAGCTTACATTGTAGACCCATCAGAGTTTAGTAGAGTTACTGTAAAGCAATCCAGCAGATTGTTTACCTTTGTATTAATAATTCTTTTCAGGGGAGATATGTTCCTTTCTAAAATAACTTTTAAAGGATCAGGAAAACAACAGACATTAACAACGTTTTCTCCAACACCAGTGCCAAAGTGATCAAAATTCCTTACGACACTGCAAGTTGGAAACATGGACTGTTTTCTTTATTTTATCTTCAGTGATACAAGGTGGTCTCTTTTTTTCTTTTGTTTAACAATAAAATTTCCAGAGCCGGAAAACTCTTACCCTTTCATACTTGGGTTGATAGTCACTCTGACCTTTTTACACAACGAGTGAAAAAAAAAGTCACTCCAAACCCACAAACGAGTGTTTGTATTTTGAAGAAAAACCAACTTTTTTTTTTTTTCCATGAAAGGGGGGGAAAAAAAGGAAGAAAAGAAAAAGAAAAAAAGAAACCATAGCAAACAAATGTTTTGTGATTCACGATTGCATGCTATTCACAGTTGGGGTGGTTATTATCCAATTATATGTGGTTTCTCTTGTATCTTCTTGTCTGTGTATTTTATGGGTGTCATTTTGTTTATTTTTGCTTTGATTATTTTAGAATTAGTACAACATATAGTGTGTCTGAGTGCATCAGTTCACTTCAGGCCCAATCTTGTGAATCTCCACACCCATTTTGCATAAAAGCTCCCACAGATCAGATAAATCATGTGCTGATGACTTGCTTGGATATGGTTACTTGAAGAAAGTCCTAACGTTCCTCTTTCCCTATTTTCTTCCAGTTGCTTCAGTTATAGTCACTCATTCATGTAATCAAAAGTCATTGAGATCCTCGTAATATGCCGGAGGTGGTGCTTTCACGTTTTCGCATTTTATTCTTAGGTTGCTTCTGTGGTGTCACCATATTTATTTCCATTCTACAGATTAGGAAACTAAGGCTTTAGGAGGTGGATTTATCCAAGATGACATAGCTAGTACGTATGGCTCTATGATCTGTTAATTTTCCGCAAAATGTATTTGTTTATCAATGTGGGTGGTTGCACATTTATGGGATGAAAAGAAAAGAGTTTAATAAGTGGATTTTAATGTTCCCTAACCGAATCACCGTGAGGGAAAAAGATAAGGTGAAATAATTTATGCCCCAGAGCAGGAGCATCCATTTCTTAATTCTTAGGTTGTATATCCAGGATAATGCAGCAATTGTCTGGAAGGTGAAATATTGGTCAGTCAAAAAATATTTTTCCTATGTGACACTGCTGTGGTTTGGACAGACCTGAGGAGATGTTCTGGCCTTATGGAGTCAGTCCATGGCATAGGCTTGCCTGTCTCCACCAGTGGGGGTCTCCGGCCTCCTTCTTTGTGTCCTTTTTCTATGCCACAGAGGAAGAGATTCGCTATGTATGTGGCATTTTACTTAACTTTGCATAAGCTGTATTGCATTTCTTTAAAATTTTAAAAGCCATTTAATTTTTTTTGATTGTGTAAAATATACATGACATAAAATTTACCACTTCACCCGTTTTTAAGTGTGCAATCCAGTGGCATTAAGTACATGCACAATGTTGTGCAACTCTCACCACTGTTTAGTTCCTGAACCTTTTCTCATCTCAGAAACTCTGTGTCCCTTAAAGAGTAACTCCCCGTTCCTCCCCATCCCCAGCACCTGGTAACCTGCAATCTATTTTCTAACGCTATGAATTTGACTCTTATGAGTATCTCACATAAACAGAATCATACCATATTTGCCTCTTGTGGCTGGCTTGTTTCACTTAGCATAATGTTTTCAAGATTCATCCATGTGTAGCATGTACCAGAATTCCATTACTTTTTAAGGCTGAATAATATTTCATTGTGTATAGACACCATATTTTGTGTATTCATTCATTTATCCATGAACATTGGGTTGTTTCCACCTTTTGCTTATAGTTCATGAATAATGCTGCTATGAACATTAGTGTTCATCTGAGCTCCTGCTTTCAATTCTTTTGAGTATATACCCAGAAGTGGAATTGCTGGATCATATGGTAATTCTATATTTAACTTTTTGAGGAGTCTCCAAACTGTTTTCCATAGCAGCTGCACCATTTTACATTCCTGCCAACAATGGACAAGTGTTCTAATTTCTTCACATCCTCGCCAATACTTCTTTTCTTTCTTTCTTTCTTTTTTTAAAAAATAATAGCCATCCTAATGAGTGTGTCTTTAATTTTTTAATAAAACATTTTCCATGAATTATAATTAAAAGATGCCCATAGATTTTTAGACTTATTTATTTTAAATAATGCACTCTCTCAATTTGCATCTTTTATTTCTGAGTATATGCTAAGGGCTTATTGTTGGGAGGGTTTTCAGTGGGGAGGGTGTCCGTGTTTTGAAGCACCAAGCCTGTCCAATAGGACTCGTAATCAGCTACAAACCTGAACCCCCTGAAATTAATTTATATAGTTTGGAACAATCTAATCTTTGTCTGGGTATTAGGCATAAACTATGCACACTATTAGAACACATTCTGGGACTCAAAACAGCAGTAGTTTTTGCAGTGTAAAATTCTGGGGTACATCAAAGACACACACACTGTTGATTCCTCTAGGTGAACCAAATCTTCCTGTCCTGGTGCTTAAAAAACAAAGCAGATACAGAAGATCTGTAAGAACAATTAGCAACAGCCTTTATAATTATGCACAAGCACAAACGTAATGCGAAGAATGTCATCCATCCTCACCCAGGGGCAGGCATGAAATCAGATAAATGCTTAAGGAATTGCTACTCTGCCCGCCCCCTCCCTGCCCCCAACCTGCTGCCCTGCCTCCCCTGTAAACTGAATGGGGGAAAGAAAACAAGGCTTTTGGTAAAATGTCCAAAGAAAACCTACTAAAGAATATTTCTTTCTCATTACACCTAGGTTTTAGGGAAAAAAAAAAAAAAGTTGCCAAGAAAAATATTCTGAGGCCTAACTACAAGGACATTGTTGTCATCATATTTATGTTTTAAGAAAATGGAGTTTTTAGCAAAAGATGTTTATGGCCTTTTATCCTATTCATCTAAATTGAATTGGAAAAAATGCTTCTTTAAAAGCATCAGAAAGTTGGAAATGAAAATAAGTTCTTATTTGGTCTACTCGTAAGAAGTACTAAAGCTAAGGCTTGGAGTTTGCTAGAATTCTTAAGTGGATGGCCACATGTTAATAGATGTCGGGCCAAGGTCATTTTATTTTAGGAAATTTCTAATCTTTTATGACTTACAATGATTTTGAAATTTCTGAAATATTGTTTTCGCCACCTTAGCAAGAAATCTGCAATAGAGACACAACTTTAAATTGTAAGATATGTATTTGCTTTCTCCAATAATTGAAATTTAAGTATTGATTTGTCTGGGCATTGTGCGTATACATCAAGAAAAGTCCTGGCTAGGATTTTACCCAAATCCCAACTAACGCAGAGCGTGGGGTCATAGTGCGTGTGGGAGGGAGAAACGTCTTAATTTAGGCCTAGAAGTTTATGAAGGGAAACAGTATTTCAGTCTGTAATGATAGGCAGGAGGCAGTATCTGGGGGGCTTCTGGGAATGGGGAGTGATTCCTCAGAGACTAGGCAGAAGGGAGGGCATTAACATGAGCAATCTGTGGGTCAGGATTGGAGTTGGTAATTTCAGCACGGATTTTTTTCCTCAGGAATTTTCTTCGGACCCATCCCACTACCCAAATTTCTTCTAGCCTGATGTATGTGCTCCTCCCCTTTGCTGGTCTGTCCTACCTGTATGTTCTCCGTCACAATACTCAGCCTGCTCTCCCCTGGCAGAGCAAAGATAATCTTTTGGAGTTGTGAAGTCTCTCCTGCAGAGTATTCAACGATACCACCTCTCAGCTACCACTGCTCAGTGGCTAGAGTGATTGATTTCGACGTGGGTGGATATGTTAAAGACATGTAAGAATAGATCAGTCATCATGCACCTGAGATGTTGAAGATCGTGGCTGGCCATAGGCATTCCATCAGAGACACTGAACCCATTTCCTTAGGTTAGTGTGGAGTATTTTTAAAAAGCACAGCACATCTTCAAGTGATAGGAGATGGGCAGATAGAAATTTAGGGAGCCATGTGTGAGAATGCTATTTTTCAAATTGCCGTTCAGTATTTACTTCAGTAATAGGGTCTATCGATAGGTGGAAGGTTTGATTCTTGAAAAATCTTTGAAAACTTCAGGCATTTTGAGTTTCCTCTCCTCTTTGTGTATATATATTATATGTATATATAATATATATATACATATTGATATTTTTTCATTTATATTTATAATCAGTCTCCAATCCCCACTCTCCTGACTTCTTACTCCCAGCAGGGTCAGAACTGGGTTAAATTCCCATGTTTATTTATTTATTTGTTTAAAACTTTTTTTTTTAAATTTCAAGTTTTTATTTAAATTCCAGTTAGTAATACACATACAGTGTAATATTAGTTTCAGGAGTAGAATTTAGTGATTCATCACTTACATACAGCACCCAGTGCTCATCATAACAAGCACCCTCCTTAGTACCTGTGGCCCATTTAGCCCATCCTCCCACCCACCTCCCCTCCAGCAATCCTCCATTTGTTCTCTAGAGTTATATCTCTTTTATGGTTTGCTTCCCGTGCTTCCCTCTCCTTTTTCCCCCCTATGTTCATCTGTTATGTTTTTCTTTTTTTTTTTTAAGATTTTATTTATTTATTTATTTGTCAGAGAGAGAGAGAGAGCACAAGCAGGGGGAGTGGCAGGCAGAGGGACAAGCAGACTCCCTCTGAGCAGGGACCCCGATGCGGACTCGATCCTAACACCCTGGGATCATGACCTGAGCGGAAGGCAGAGGCTTAACCAACTGAGCCACCCAGGCGCCCCATCTGTTCTGTTTCTTTCTTTCTTTTTTTTTTTTTTTGCGCGAGAGAGAATGAGAGAGAGCACGAGAGGGAAGAGGGTCAGAGGGAGAAGCAGACTCCCTGCTGAGCAGGGAGCCCGATGCGGGACTCGATCCCGGGACTCCAGGATCATGACCTGAGCCGAAGGCAGTCGCTTAACCAATTGAGCCACCCAGGCGCCCTGTTCCGTTTCTTAAATTCCACATGTGAGTGAGATGTATGGGATTTGTCTTTCTCTGACTGACTTATTTTGCTTAGCATAATACCCTTTAGCTCCATCTATGTCATTGCAAATTGAATTCCCATGTTTAGGGGGAGTTCTCTGCCACGGCGCCCCAGCCCCCTTCACCACTCCCCTCCTCCCTCATATATAAAGTCGGGGGCTAGTCCTTATTCTGGAAAAGTGTGTGTAGTGGTGATGAGGGTGGGAAAGAAGGCGCTTTCTCTAGCGTAGGAAGGAAGGAGTTTTCCCTGAATTACTATTGCCTCTAGAGTTGGTTAGCTTTATCATCTGCGTTTCTTCCTATAGATTTTGCTCTTGCTGAAATTTTATTTTGGAATTCTTTGCAGTTCTGTACTGTATCTATCAAGATTGTCAGACAAGATGCACTTTATTTCCCGTACTCCCGTGCTTATGTGAATGCCCCAGCTGCCCCTCACAGTGGTGACCCAGGGGCAGCCTCAGCAGGATACTGAACTGGGGACAGCAAGTGTCAAATAACAGTCTTCCCCTCAAACTATCATCTTCTAGACCAAATTATACTAAGATGAATTGTACCCCTTCACAATGAAAAGTTTTTACAGAAAGAATATCATGAAAAATATGCTGTTTGGACACACAGTGCCTAAGGTATATCTATGTGGCCGTTTTAATCAAGTATAGTCAGTGATACTAGCCATGTTTCATATAGAATATGAGAGACACAGCTAATCAGATATGACCCATTTCTGTGGTATTCACCGTGTGACCATCCGCTAGGTCCAGACTGCTTTACAAGATGATTCTGATAAAATTAATAATAATAATGGCAGATATTTATTGTGTTCGCCATATTACACACTATGCTAAAAGATTTACATGTTTATATCAGTTGGTTCCTCCAATACTTTATGCAGTAGGTACTATTATTATCCTCATTTTATAGATAGGGAAACTGAGGCATAGTAAAGTGAAGGAGTTTGCCAGGGGTAAGCATCTAGTAAGAAGCAGAGCAGGGGGGCGCCTGGGTGGCTCAGTCGTTGAGCGTCCGCCTTCGGCTCGGGTCATGGTCCCGGAGTCTTGGGATCGAGCCCTACATCGGGCGCCCTGCTCAGCGGGAGGCCTGCTTCTCCCTCTCCCACTCCCCCTGCTTGTGTTCCCTTTCTCGCTGTGTCTCTCTCTGTCAAATAAATAAATAAAATCTTTAAAAAAAGAAACACAGCTGGTCACTGAACCCTAAGTCCAGGACATGTCCTTATATGGTACTATGTCCCCAGGCACAGCCAGGCTGTGGCCCCCTTTCCCTACCTGCTTCTATGCTGTGCTCACCTTAATCTATGAACCCATCTACATGTGGTCTTGTTTATATCAAACACCGCAGAAACTGTCCTGCCCATGAAGCCTTCATGGTTATAGGTGGCAGCATTTCATCTGAAAGGAAGGTTAAATGTTTGCCAAAACGAATGTGTATAAACTGTAAAATAAGTTCAGTAAGTGAAAGGCTCTGTGTAAACCCACTTTTTTTCTTCTTCAGTTTTCAATATTTAAAGCTTCTTAGAGTTTTTACAAAAGACTTAATCATGTATTTTTTTTTAAAAAAAATGAATAATGTGTTTTTAACCTAATAAAAAGTTAACCAAGCAGCCTCACAATACTTTGTTTGGAAGGAAATACAGTTTAAATAGTGACCTATTTTTCCAGCCAAGAGTAGATGTAAGCCAAGCTGTAATGTTCACTATTTCCATTAGAATAGAATCACGTTAATTATAAATTCGTTTTGGCTCAAAAGTATAGTTGTCAAACCAGGAAAAAAAAAAAAAAGGAAAAAAATGGTCATAGTGAACAAAATAATTCCCATTCATTACCAACCTCCAACTCCATTTCTGTCTTGTATGACTGTAAATAGAATAATGGCCATCATTATAATGTTGCCACCTGGCACAATCTGGTAAGTCTGAAGAGAAGGGCACGTTTTTCCCTTGGTTTTCTTTTTGTCAGTTATGCCATTGATAAAATAGGAGAAAGTTGAGTTTGTTCTTGAGAACAAAGTACAAGCTGTGGGAGGGTGCCCACTGACCACTGCTGTGACCTATAGGAATTCTGCTTAAGTTTGTTTGCAGGGAAATCTGATGATCTGGTCTTTGGTTCTCTGCTTATATAAGCTCTGAACATAAGCTATGTCGTCTTGTGACAGGGCATTTGAAGGCAGAAGTAGTATCTCAAACTCCCTTGCTCCCCAGTTGCTTTTGGGATCCTTTGGAATTAAAATGATCATAATATTGCCTCATATGCCATTTAAAAATGTTCGGCTTCATCTTTAATAATATTCCTCCTCCATTTCTCATATTGCTTCTTTACACTTCTCTCGTTTTTCAAACTTAATCTGGGTTTGTTAATTTTATTTATTTTGTTCAAAGAATTAATTTTGGATCTGTTGATGCTTTCTGTTAACTTTTGAATTATTTTAAACCTATTATTTGATTATTATTTATTATTAACATTAATTTTTTTATTTCCTAAATTTTGCTTTCTTTGGGTTTATTTTATTGCTATTTTTATTTTATTTTATTTTATTGCTATTGGTATTTTTATTGTTTATTTTTATTGCTATTTTATTGCTATTTGTTGTATATTTAGCCCTTTAATTTTTAACTCATGTTTTCTAATATAAGCAGTTAAGGTTACAGTATTATTTTAGCTGCATTAATGAGTTTTCATAGACAGTATTTTTTAATCATTCAGTTCTAAATGTTTTCTAATTCCCATCATATTTGGGATTTTAGTTATTCTGACAGGAGTGAGGTGATATTTCATTGTGCTTTTGATTTGCATTTCCCTGATGGTAAGTGATGTTGAGCATCTTTTCATGTGTCTGTTGGCCATCTATCTGTATGACTTCTTTGGAAAAATGTCTGTTCATGTCTTCTGCCCATTTTTAATTGGATTATTTGTGGGGTTTTTTTTAATGTTGATTGTATAAGTTCTTTATATATTTTGGATAGTAACCCCTATTGGATATTTCATTTGCAAATATCTTTTCCTATTCAGTAGGTTACCTTCCTGTTTTGTTGATGGTTTCCTTCACTGTGCAAAAGCTCCCTACTTTGGTGTAGTCCCAGTAGTTTAATTTGGCTTTTGTTTCTCTTGCTTCAAGAGACATATCTAGAAAAATGTTTCTGTGGTTGATATCAAAGAAATTCCTGCCTATGTTTTCTTCCAGGAGCTTTATGGTTTCAGGTGTCACATTTAGATCTTTAATCCACTTTGAGTTTATTTTTGTGTACGTTGTGAGGAAGGGGTCCAGTTCCATTCTTTTGCATGTAGCTGTCCAGCTTTCCCAACACCATTTGAAGAGACTGTCTTTTCCACTTTGTATATTCTTGCCTCCTTTGTTATAGATTATTTGACTATATACGCATGGGTTTATCTCTGGGCTCTCTGTTCTGTTCTATTGATCTATGTGTCTGTTTTGTGCCAGTACCATACTGGTTTGATGACTACAGTTTTTAGCATATCTTGAAATCTGAGATTGTGATGCCTCCAGCTTTGTTCTTCTTTCTCAAGGTTGTATTAGTTATTCAGGGTCTTTTGTGGTTCCATACAAATTTTAGTATTATTTGTTCTAGTTCTGGGGAAAATGTTGTTGACATTTTGATAGGGATTACATGCCTTATTTTAAAAAATTGGTTCTAAACTCTTAAATATTTTTTAATTTTCTTTTGTTTTACTAGTTCTTTGAAATTCAATGAGATTTACTTTATGGTCAAATTCCATGGTCAGTTTTTGGAAATATTCCATATGTGTTTGAAGGTAATATATTATCAACTTGATGGACACAAAGATTATTACAAGTTCATTAGATCAAACTTAAGTATACAACTAAGTACTAACCAGAAAATGCCTTGAAGCTGGGGAAAGAGCCACCTGAAAGAATTAGAGGTGACAGTGTATTGAGCATCAGTGGGACTGAGAATAGTGCTTATACCCACCAGCCAGCCTGGAAAAACCCTCATGATTCATGGAAGATTAGGTGGAATACACAGAAAGACCTCTCATCATATTGGGGAATAATTAGCCCTAGCCTGAGCATGCTTTAAGCCTGCATAACAGATCTTACAAGAAAATCTGATAGAGCAAACTGTGTCTCAGAAAAAAAGATTGGGAATATTTACAGGAAAACAAAAATATCAAACAAGGTATAACTCGCAATATCTACCAGCAACAATAGAAAGCTCTCCGGAAAGCAAATATTTAGAAACTAAATAACATGCTTGAAAATATGGGTCAAAGAAGAAATCAAAAAGGAAATTGGAAGGTGTTTTGAGCCGATTGAAAATGCAAACCCAGCATATCAAAATTCATGGGATGACATTAAAGCGCTATTTAGGGGGAAATTATAGCACTAAATGCCTATTTGAGATAGGAAAATCGGTTTTAAATCAGTGACCTCAGCTTCCGCCTTAAGAACCTAGACAAACAAGAGCAAATTATACCTAAAGTAAGGAGAAGAGAGGAAATACTAAAGATCAGAGAGGAAATAAATGATCTAGAAAACAGAAAAACAACAGAGAAAATCAATTAAACCCAAAGTTATTTTTTGAGACTAAAAATATTGATAAATCACTGGCTATGCTGATCAGAGATGGCATACATTACCAATATCAAGAATGAGAAAGGTGGGCACCTGGGTGGCTCAGTTGGTTGAGCGACTGCCTTCGGCTCAGGTCATGATCCCGGAGTCCCGGGATCGAGTCCCACATCGGGCTCCCTGCTCGGCAGGGAGTCTGCTTCTCCCTCTGACCCTCCTCCCTCTCATGCTCTCTGTCTCTCATTCTCTCTGTCTCAAATAAATAAATAAAATCTTAAAAAAAAAAAAGAATGAGAAAGGTAACATCAGTATAGACTTTACAGATATTAGTAGAAATATAATCATTTTATGCCAATAAATTTGACAATTTAAATATACTAATTCTTTGAAAGATGCAAACAAAACTCACGTAAGAAGAAATAGTTAAAATGAATAACTTTATATCAATTTTAAAAATTGAATTTGTAGTTAAAACCTCCCTGCAAAGAAGGGAGTCTAGATAGATTTATTGGTGTATTCCACTAAATATTTAAGAAAGAATACCAATTCAACACAAATTTTTCAGAGAATTGCAGAAGAGTGAATATTTTCTAATTCATTTTATAAAGCCAGGTTACTCTGATTCTAAAAAACACACATCTTATAGTAAAAAAACTACAGATCACAATCTCTCATGAAAATAGATGCAAAAATTCTAAACAAACTTTTAGCAAATCAAATCTAACAGTGTATAAAAGATACAATACATCATAACCAAGTGAAGCTTATTCCAGGAATGCAAGGTTGACTTTAACATTTAAAAATCAATCAATGTAATTTACCATATTAATAAACTAAAAAGAAAGGGCATATGATTGTCAAAATATATGAAGAAAAAGCATTTGACAAAACCAACACCCATTCATGACAAACTCTCAACAAATTAAAAATAAAAGAGAACTTTCTCAACCTAATAAAGAACATCTACAAAAACCCTACAACTAACATCATATTTATTTATTTATTTTATTTTTTAAAAGATTTTATTTATTTATTTGAGAGAGAGAGAGAAAGAGAGAGAATGAGTTGGGGGGCAAAGGGAGAGGGAGAAGCAGGGTCCCCACTGAGCAGGGAGCCCAATGGGGGGGGGGCTCAATCTCAGGACCCTGGGATCATGACCTGAGGAGCTGAAGGCAGACCACAACTGAGCCACCCAGGTGCCCGCTAACATAGTTAATGGTGAAAGATGGAATGCTTTCCTCCTAAGATTGGAAACAAGTCATAAAGATGTCTGCTCTTACGTCTTCTAACCAAAATTGTATTGGAGATTCTCAGCAGTGCAATCAAATTAAGAAAAAAAATAAAATAAAAGGTGTTCTGATTAGAAAAGAAGAGGTAATACTGTTTTTATTCACAGATGGTATGATTGTCTATGTAGAAGATCCAATGAATCCGTGAATAAACTACTGGAACTGAGTGAGTTTAGCAAGGTTAAAAGATACCAGGTTGACACATAAATATCAGTTTTATTTCTCTATATAATTTGGTAGGTTTCCTATGCATTTCACTTCCAGAAATGCAATGATCAAATAGCAACAAGCGATACTACTTAAAACAGTGCAATGGACTGAATGTTTGTGTTCCCCCCCCAAATTCATATGTTGAAACCCTAATCCCAATGTGATGATATCTGCAGGTGGGGTCTTTGGGAGGTAATTAGGTCATGAGGGTGGAGCCCTCGTGAATGAGATTAGTGCCCTTATAAGAAGAAACCGTAGTACTCACTAGCTTTCTCTCCCCCCATGTGAGGACCCAGCAAGAAGATCACTGTCTATAAACCAGAAAAAAGCCACTCACCAAGAGCTAAATTATGACATAAACCTGGAGAGTTGATATACCCTGGAGGTAGGACAGTGAAGAAGTGGCCCACAGTGAATGTAAACTGAATGTAAACTGCTTCTGGTGGTCTTTACTACCAGGTATTGAGAAAAAACACGGTTGTCAGAGCACTAGCACATCCCAGGTACCAGAGAACATGCTAACTTACTGAACCAGTGAAACCATACCTGGTACAGTAGCTACAATTGGAGTCACCACCTGGTTAAGCTCATGATCATCCACTCTCATTTTCCAATATCATTCTGTCTCCTGCACAGGCCACATAGGCAAGTTGAATGGGTATAGGATAGAAACCACTCCTTGTGCATCTTTCAAGTTCTTGATGGTGTTGTCAACCTCTACAGTCTCTCCAGGGATGCAATATTGCTTTAGGCTTACTATTTTCCTGGGGACTATTTCTTAGAGACAGTTGTATTGACCTCCACTTGGCCTTTTCCACCCTAAATACCTTCACTCCACAGATCAGGGAACCGATGTGGGGATTCTGCCAGTTGTTAAGTATATCTATTAAAATTATGCATTCTGGAACTGGTGAAATAACCACAGGATGGGTTCAGAGACTCACTGGGCCCACTATGAGATAAGCCTGAGCTAAAACTCCTTTGATTTTCTGATCTCCATAAACCCCTTCTGTGATGGTAGGCCCCCGTGATGTTTTGGGCCTCAGAATTATGTGAATTCAGACCCAGTGTCCAGTACCCCCCATAAAACACAGTTACCTTGGTAAGAGGCTGTAAATCCCTTTAGGGAAGGCTGGACAAAAAATCAACAGTATAAGTTTTTGGCAGCATACCAAAGTCCTTCCAGGGGTTCTGGGTCTGTAAGTTGGCTCAGCCTGGAAACTAACTGAAAGGCCATGACTCTGTTTTTATGATTCAGATTAGACTTTTGTTTACCTGACCTGGGAACTTTTCTGCTTATACAGATCAAGGAAGAATTTGGTAGGCTTCCTGTCCATTTCACTTCCAGAAATGCAATGATGAAATAGCCAATGCCATAGTTAGGCACAGGTCAGACTATCCAAATTGCCGCTTTTACTCTGCTGTCCATGATGGTTACCACCCCCCACCTCACACCCCCCGCCTCCCCCCCTCCCCCCCACCCCGGCCTCTGGAGGTTGAGTGCTGCCATTTGGCCCTGCCAGCCTTGGATCCAATTACTTTCATTGCATGTAGGTTTCCCAAATTCAGTGACTTAGTCCTTACTAACGTCCAGCCTACAGAAGTATGATCACAGAGCTCTCCAAGGACGCTGGGGCTCCCCTCACAGACTTGTTTTTCACAGTTGTGATAAAAAGTATGCTTTCCAGGCTCTTCAGTGTGGGAGAGTAGGAGTTCAATGACAAATTCACTCTGACGTTCCAATCTCCCCATGTCTTTGAATCCCTTCCTTTACAATAAGCCAACTCAGAGCTGGCATTTCTAAATCACCCACTGTGGGCCACTTCTTGGCCCATTTTTAGTCAACCAACCAAACTGTCAGAACCCTTCTAACTCCCTGAGCTGCAACGTTCATTGTGAGTCTGTATCCATAAATGTGGCTCAATCTCCACCATTACCCCACACCCTCCGCATCTATTCCCACAGGTGTCCCTCAGATTTCTATCTGTGTAAATGAGAAAACTCAAGTATTTCTTCTGGAGTATAGCACACCTCCTCATGGGTCACACTGTTTACCTCACCTCTAGGGGCCTGATGTGACTTGAGTCTAGTTGTAAATCTAGAAACCAAAAGGAGTGGTAAGGGTGGGTTCTGAGGAGAGTCAGGATTGTCATTTATAGCATCTGCCTCAGGGGAGACCCTTACAGGTTCCTCAGGCAGCATAGAGTTAATCCCCTCAGACAGGGTTAATCCCCTCAAAGAAGACTCAACAGAATTTAGGGACTCAATGTTTCCAGCTCCATCAAGGTCTACTCACACATCTCATTCCAACTTACAGGCTCCCATCCAATACCCTTACTTTAACAGTATACACTCTATGAGGCTGCAAGTTCAACTTGCATCGTCATTCAGCCAGTCACAGGATAAGATTCTGCGTTTGATTTTCAGCAATCTTCACCCCGTGGCTACAGAAGATAAAGTTCTCTCTAGGGCACACATAGAAGCGCTCAAGCAATTTATGCAGCACTTGAGCTGGGAATTCGAATCCCTGAGCTCATCCTTTTATTTTACCACTTTGGTGACATCAGGAGCAATGAGGCAATCTCATGAAACTTGTTAGTTTTCCAGAACGTTCAAAAGTATCATCTACACAGTCACCCAGCTCCTTGATTCTCGTAACGGTTGATTAGAAGTATCGGATCAAGATATTTTGTGTGTCTCTATTGCCAGGTCAATCCATGGACTATCAGTGCTCTCTTTACTACTAGAAAGAGAGTAATTAGCATCTTTAATCAGATTAGAGGGTCCATTCCAGAAACCCCAGAAACAATTCAGAAAACTCTTCCTTAAAATTCTGTTCCTCAAAAACCATTCATAGTATCAAAATCTGTATTAGTTAGGTTCTCCAGAGAAACAGAACCCAAAGGATATGTGTGTGTGTGTGTGTGTGTGTGTGTGTGTGGTGTGTGTGCATGGGGAGGGAGAGAGAGAGAGAGAGAGAGATGTATTACAAGTAATTGGATGGTGGAGACCAAGATGTGTCAGGTTCTGCAGTTGGCAAGCTGGAGCCTGGAGGGCTGCTGGGGAAGTCCCAGCTCGAGCCTGAAGGCCTGAGAACCAGGATAGCCAAGAGTGTAGGTTCCAGTCTGAGTCCGAGTCTGAAGGCAAGAGCAGACCGATGGCCCAGTCTAAAGACCGTCAGGGAGAGATAAATTCTTTCTTACTTGGGGCAGCCTTTTTGTTCTATTCAGGCCTTTGATGATTGGATGAGGGCCACTCACATTAGGGAGGGCAACCTGCTTTATCAGTCTACTGATTTAACTGTTAATCTTTTTCAAATCCCCCCTCACAGACACACTCAGAATAATGTTTGACCAAAATATCTGGGTAACTGGTGGCACAGTCAAATTGATACATAAAAATTAACCATCACAGGGGTGCCTGGGTGGCTCAGTCGTTAGGCGTCTGCCTTCGGTTCAGGTCATGATCCCAGTGGCATCCTGGGATTGAGTCTCACATCAGGTTCCCTGCTCAGCAGGAAGCCTGCTTCTCCCTCTCCCGCTCCCCCTGCTTGTGTTCCCTCTCTCGCTGTCTCTGTCTGTCAAATAAATAAATAAAATCTTAAAAAAAAAAAAAATTAACCATCACAGATGGTAAGAGTTACAGTTGCTGTTGGACCAGGAGAGAGAAGCTGCCTGATGAAGTTGGCAGAAGCCAGTAGATGAAAAATCCTGGATTATCAGTACTCTGGAGTACCCATGCATGCCTGCCCTGGAAGCTTCCATGGGGACTCCTACATGAGGAAACTAAATAAATGTATAGCTTGTTTAAGCCATTCTTATTTTGGTTTTAGTTAAAGGCTTTTAACCAAAGTCACAATTATATTTTGCCTTTTGGGTTCTTGAGTATATTTGGCTTTGTTTGGAAGAATTCAGAGTGAAGGAAAAATACTAAGTTCTTTTGGAAATGTTGTAGGTTTTTTTTTTTTTTTCCTCTATATGTGTGACAATTTCAGGGTTGAAGATGTGGATACTAAAATAAATTTGTGAGAAAAAGGGCCTGTGTTTTCTTTATGGTCTTAAGATAACCTACAAGGGTATTTTGCCAAATATATAATAGGATGTGATGTAGGGGTGAAATTCTGTCTGTAATTCTTAGTTCTTTTTTTCTTAAACTGGTGAAAAGGCAGCAAAGGGGACACCATGTTATGGTCCTTGAGCAAACCCTAGCTCTGCCTTGGAGATGAAATATTTGTCTGGCTAATCTTACCTAACAGTGTTGAAGTTTACATGTGTGCTTGCTTTTTATTAGGCATGTACTGATCTGACTTGTTCGAGCTTTATTGGCACTTACAACCATGAGAAGATCACTGATTCATAACAGCAGAATTTTAGGTGATTCATTCAATTCATTAATCAAAATGATTATTTCAGCAGTGATTTACATTTGAGAATCAGTAACTAACTTATCTTCTCTTATTTAAAGGTACTTTGAAGTATTCCATATCAAAACACTGAAATATTTATATTCATTGAAGTATAATTTACATAAAGTAGAATGTATACATCTTGGGTATTTCGGTGCCATGTAACCTCTGTCTATATCATGGAGATATTTCAGAAGTAAACACATCAGGCTTTTGCAAATGGGTATTGGTGGTGATGGAGAAAATAACTCAAAGACTTCTTCTAGATTTTTTGTTTCAGCAACTGGCCATATGGTAATACTATTTCCTGAGATTGTGAGTGCTCAGGAGAAGGCTATATGTGAGTGGGAATGTGAGTGTGTGTATGTGTGTGTGTTTGGTGGAGAAAAGCATAGAAATGTTGATTTCAAATTTTTAACGTATAAATTTTTTCAGTGCTTGCAGAACATTGAAATGGTGATGCCTATAAGACACTTGTCTGGAGCCCAAGAGAGAAAGAACTTGACTAGATATATAAATTTGCTCATAATTGGCAAATACATGGTTATTGAAAGATGTCAGTGGATGAAATTGCCTACCGAGAGGTATATAGCTCTTGGAGATAACTAGTGGACTATTTCCTAATATGGGTTCCATGGTGGGCTAGTTCTATTAGATACTTTGAATAAAATTATTTTGTGGTCAAATAAGTTTAGAAAATGAATCCAAGAGTACCCTTCCCTTGAAAAGGTACAAGGTATGCTATTGGACTAAAGACCAGGAAATCCAGTAGTATCAAAATATGTTTCATGTTTCATAATGCTGTGTTTCCCAAATAGCCCAATAGTCATACAATGGAAGAAGGAAACCAAATCCTACCAGTCTTCAGCCTTGTGGTTTTACTTTGTGGATGCCCCATACCCAACCAACTCGGCCCTGGGCAAGTGGAGTTCCGATGCCCTTTCCAATAATAGCAGGATACGTAAGTCTCTGTGCATAGAGTTGCAGTACAATTAAGTTTTTTTTTTTTTTTATTGGTTTCTGTCTGCTGAATGTTTTTTTCTTATTTTAAAAAATATTTTATTTACTTATTTGAGAGAGAGAAATCGAGAGATAGAGCACAAGCAGGGGAGAGAGGGAGAAGCAGACTCCCCACTGAACAGGGCGCCTGATTTGGGGCTCAATCCCAGGACCCTGGGATCATGACCTGAGCCTAAAGCTTAACTGACTGAACCATCCAGGCCCCCCTGTCTGCTGAATGTTTAACATCATAGTTAAAGCAAATTCGAGGTTTCATGTCCTACATATATGCTCATTTAACTCAGTTTGATATTTGATGTTGGTGTTATTGTTTGAATACTAAGATAACTACAATTTTGCTTTATTGTAGTATTATAGCAGAAGACATTAAATCATTTAAAGATGTTTTTGAATATACTTAATATCCTTCTTTCTTTGTTTTTGTTTTTGTTTTTTTTTACCTAATATATTTATGGCTTTGAATAGGCTTGCTTAATCTTTCCAATGGTGTAGTGAACCCAGGCTGTGAAGATACACAGTGCCTATTCAGTTAAACAGGATTATTTTATGGTTTAACAAGGAAAAAGGCATCTGGGTTATGGTATTCTAAAATAAAATTAATTGGAATACTCTTATCCACTCCATGGATTCATCCAGTGCCTCTATGCTGCTGACCTTCAAAGGTCATCTAGGTCTCTCAGCTATATTCCAAAGTGCTGTCCTGGACCACTCGACCCGGATGTCCGCAGGCACCTCAAGCCTGACGTACCCAAAATAGAGCCTGTTATCTTATTCTCACTGAAAGGTGATGTGGGAACTCTCCAATCATTTCTATCAGAGCTACTTTTCCTCTTGGTTTCCCATCTTGCTTCGTGACATTGATTTTTCTCAGCTCAAGAAATTCAGTCAAGTATCATGTCCTCTTGACACTTTCCTCTCTTTTTTCAAAACCAGTCAGTCTCCAATTCAGTTGGTCTGAAAATGCTTTTGCACCTCTGGACTCCACCCTGCCCTCTGATGTTAGATCGTCTTGAGTCAGATCATCATCTCTCACCTGGGCTGTTGCAATACCCCTTATCTGGTTTCTCTGCCTTTACTCTTCCTTCTTCCAGTCCCTCTTCTGCCTCCACCCTTCTGCTAGAGTTATCTGTCTAAAACACAGATCTGACCAAGTACTTCTGCTTTTACAATCTTTAATGACCATCTACAGTAGACACTTAATCTTTAGTGGATTAGAAATCCTAATCTGATCTCAGGTACTTTCTTAATCTCTTTTCCCACTTCTTTCTACGCTTCTTACACAACTTCTCCTAGACACAATATGGGTTTGTTATTCTCTGTCCTTATGCTATGCTCCCGTTCTCCATGTCCTTGCCCTTTTGTCACCTTCATTGCCTTCATTCTCATTACATGTACTCATTAAATTCAGACTTCTACAGATAGAAGGAATTTCCCACTGTTACCATATCTCTGTTACGGCATTAATCATGTTCTGAAAACTAAGTGTCTGTGTGTACCTCTATCCCACTATAGATGGTGAGCTTCTCAAGCAGGGGTTGGTAACCTTTTTCTGTAGAAGACTTTGCAGGCCACATTGGCTCTTCAGCCATCTTAGTGTGAAAGCATCCACAGGTAAAATATAAAGGCAATGAGTGGGGCTGAATTTCTATAAAACTTTATTTACAGACAGAAATTTGAATTTCATGTCATTTTTACATGTCACAAATATTTTTCTTCTTTTGATGTTTTTTCCCCCCAACCATTAAAAAATCTGACAACTATTCTTAGCTCCTGGCCTATGCAAACACAGGCTTAGACTGTGGGCTGTATTTTGCTAACCCTGATCTAAACGGTAGGGCTATTTCATACTGATTTCCATACACTGCTGGTAGGTAACAAAATACCTGGCACTGAATGAATGTTTGCTAAAATGAATCCTATAGTGACAAATGGATTTCATTTTATGTTCTATTCCATTACAAACTGCAGTGGTGTGACAGAGTAAAATTTTTTTAATTAACTGGAGATCAACTAGAAAACCATTTTTAAATTTCAACCTTTGTTTCAAAATCTTTCTGAGGTATGTTTTTCTAATTTTCTGCCCTAGTAAGTACAGTTTAGTGAATACATTTAATGATTATCTTGCAGTGCCCCCAGGTCATGATTAAAGATAAGAATCTCCTTGTGCAGCCAACTAAATGTAGATATAGAAGGTATAGCTAATTGAACCCCAAATGCATAGAGGCTGGGATTTACTCCAGATACTGCCTTTTTGATCCAGAGTTTTAAGTCTCTGCTATGCACTAGTTTTCTAGTGATCTCTTTTCTCTGTAAAGTGGGGCATGGGAACCCAAACCAAACCCAACCAAACTAATTACTTAAAGGTTCTCATTCATTGGGTTCTAGTTCTATTGCTCCCTATATAGGGAACTCTGAACGTTGGTGTCATTGATTGCTTCTGTTTTTCTTCTTCTTAACCCCTCACACAAGGGAGTTAAAAGTGCAATGTTGGTTAAAGAGAAAACATTGAAAGCAAGCAAGTCTGTAACACTGACCTAAGGACAAAAGTCACAGGTATCTATATGTCCATAGCATGAATACCTGGTTTTAATGAACCGGTTGAAGTTTTATTTTAAATTAGAGTGCCAAAATGGAAATTCAGAGTAGTATAATACTAGAACAATCAAGGAGACCCTCCAGGTGGCAACAGCACAGAGGCTTGGGATTTTTTCCACGCAAAGGTGACCTGCGTGGAAAAAGCTGTCCTACCTCTCTTCTACTCATGGTAGATTGTCTACCTTATTTTTCAGTATGGTACAGTGGAAAAAGCACTCATTTGGATCACAAGGACTTGAATCCCTATCTTTGTTCCATAAAGTCTTAAGTATATGCTAATATTGATCCTTACTTATTTGAGTAAATGCAATGTGGGATGCTGGAATAGATCCTGGGACAGAAAAAGGACATTGGGAGAAAACTGGAGAAAGTTGAATAAAGTTTGTGCTTCAGTTAATGGTATTATATTATTATTGTATAATGTTAATTTCCTGGTTTAAATACCACATAGCTGTTAAATAAATTGTAAACATTTGGGGAAGCTGAGTGAATAATAATTGGGAACTCTATATTTTAGGGGCATTTCTGTAAATCTAAAATTATTTCAAAGCTAAAAGAAAAAGAAGAACAAGACCCAAAGGAAAAAGAAAGCTTATTGGACCTTCCTTTGAAATTTATGTAGAATCCGGTCACTGCTTATAACCTGTATTAAAAACACTTTGATTCAAAATAACCTTATCTCTCACTTGGATTAGATTACTCTTTTTTAAAAATTTTTTTAATTTCAATTTCAATTTTAATTTTTTAATGTTTTTATTATGTTATGTTAATCACCATACATTACATCATTGGTTTTTGATGTAGTGTTCCATGATTCATTGTTTGCGTGTAACACCCAGTGCTCCGTGCAGTATGTGCCCTCTTTAATACCCATCACCATAGATTATTCTGATAACCTCCTAATTGGTCATTTTGCTTCTATTCTTGGTCCCTCCTAGTCAGTTTTCAATGCAGTAGCCAGAATAATTATAAGTAAACACATAAAACCCTACAGTATCCTGCCATCGGTCTTAGGGTGAAACCCCAAGTTCTTACACTGGTAAAGACCGGCCACCATCCGGCCCTCAGCCCCCTGGGGTCCCCTCTTGCACACCTTCCCACTGCTCGCTTGCTCTAGCCATGCTGGCCTCCTTGCTGTTCCCCGAAAGTATCAGGGATATTCCCGTGGTAGAACCTGTGCTCTGGCTAGTCCCTCTACTAGGAACACTCTTCCTCCAGATACCATTATGCTCTCATGCTTGAATCATGTCCATGAGGCTGACTTGCTCTCTTGAACCATTTTATCCCCCACTGCCCACCACTCATCTGCACAGGCACTTCCAATCCTCTTAGCTCTGTTCTACCTAAAAGACTTTTTCCGTGGCACTTCTCATCTTCTAAGACACTGTTTAAGTTTATGTATTTATCATCATCTTCATCATTATGACAATCTTCATTGTCATCATCATTATCACAATTCTTACTAGTGGCCTGGTCTCCCCAGACTCAAATGTATACTCCATCAGAGCAGGAAGCTTTTCCCATTTTGTTTGCTGATAGATCCCAAGAGCTTAGAACAATCCTTGGCACGGGGTAGGCACTCCATAAATACTTGGTAATGAATTGACTAAAAGGTAGGAGAGACATAAATTGAAAATTATTTGTTGGTAAAGGAAAAAATAGGGTGTAGTGCAACTTTATGGCTCTTGATTTGGGTCACGGGAAGGACAAACGCTCCACTAATCAATACAGAAAAATACATTTATAAGGGAAGGTGTTTGTTGGATATTCCTATGAAAATGTCCAATAAACTGTTTCATATGTAGCTCTACAGCTCAGGGTAAAGGTCTGGGGCGGGGGGGGAAGAGGGAAATTCGGAAGTTTCCACTTGTAATTCTAGGCATGAGACAAATGAGAGAAAGAAGGTCTCTTGCAGTTTCTAATGCACTTGTTTATCTTATCTGCATCCTAAGAGGGGGGGGCCGGAGTGGCATGGAGCTCTGCAAGGCGGGGGGTGGGTGGGATGGAGAAGAGCTCACAAATGACCCCTACAGGGTGACAGAAGCACATTTTCCTTACTTCACCATTTGGCATAAGGCTAGACGGTTTATGGCTGAAGAAGGTGAAGGATTCGAGAATGCAGCCAAGGCAGCTCCTCGTCAGTTAGAGTGCAACAGAACCAAAGGGTGATGGGGCAGAGCTCCTAATGCCCTCCGCCAAATGAATCAAATCAGTCTTAACATATATGCAGGGTTTTGTTGTGTTTTGTTTTGTTTTCCTGTAGCTGGCTGGAGTTGGGATAGGGCAGGGGACTGAAATGGGGTGTGGAGGGAGGAACACGGCCTAGCTCTTACTTTTCTAAACTCTTAACAGTCGAAGGAACACTCAGTGGTATTTCTTTCAGTCTTTTAGACTATCACCTTGTCCCTTCCTTGGAGCATAATTTTGTCATTAGAGCTTTCACTTGGCAGGAGTCCGATTCATCAAGGAAGATAGAACTCTGTGCTTGCCTGCTTGAAGGCAGAGTTAAAGTCTACTTTGGCAAGCCTTACAAGGAAAGAGAGAAAAGAAAATAAGAGCCATAAATCACTGGAGGCCAGAATACAGAATTAAAGATACTCAATCCATCTCAGAAAGGACTTCTGCTAGCATGTGTTTACCTAATGACCCTTCTTTATTCCTATCAGCCTTCAGAGCCTCCCACTTTGTTTGCGCTACCGAAGTGACTTCTTCTGTGAGAGGCAGCTGTGGGGAAGGACAAGACTCTGTAAGACTGACGTAGGGCTTACTTCTTAGTGACCCTTCTGAGGGTCATTGTTCTTCGGCAGTGCCCACTTTGAGAATTTCACGTTCATGTTTGTGTAACAGTACATCTTCAGAGATAATAAACACTTGTAACTCAACCCCTGTTGGTCTGTGGTAAACAGAGGAGAATGGCAGGGTTCCCATCTTGTAACTAATCTGCTCCCCTTCACATGACTAATTTAAGTTGTGCATTCACAAAGTCCCGATGAAAATCAGATTTTAAGGGGACATATGCTTCATGAAATTGAGCAATTTTAAAAAACCTAGGCTTTCAGATTTGTGTTCTGTACACCTGAACTTTAATGAACTTTTCTTCCTTTTCAGATAGGCTAAGAAGAACTCTACACCTCATCATGAGTCACCTAGGTAATTATTACCTGTTGATTTTATAATAAAATGCTACTTATCAAATCCATCATGTCACTCTTTACATTACTAAGAAAAAACAATTTATATGTGCCAAATGACACCTGAAGGCTGAGGAGAAAAAAAAAATGTGTTATGATTTGTTTTTTTTTGTTTTTTTTTTTAATTTAATGATATTCTGTGTCAAGAAATCCTGTAAGGGACTTCAGATAGTACAAGGAGCTTTACTTCTCACGTATGGAAGGCTATCCTGCCTTAACTCTGGTTATCAGTATCCACTTGGAAATGAGGTAATTTGAACAAGGAATCAACACTTTGGAGCCTCCCATCACCCTTCATGTTATAGCTTGAACTGAGTTAAAGGCAGTCCTCAAAGGATCGCTTGTCAGTTCCTTGTTTTCAATTAGAATGTATTTACCCTGAGAGAAGAAAGAAGGAAACTGGCATTTATTTAGCCAAGGTTTCCTGCTATAGTGTGTTTCCAGTGTAATGATGCATGTACCCAAGAACTTAGTATACTGTGAATAAATATTTGTTGAATGAATAAATAAGTCATTAGCCAATGGCAGAGTGTTCTCTTTGATTCCAGGGACCAGGGGAGCCTTTCAAGCATAGTCACTTACTGTTTCCTGGAGCTGAGGTAATTCATAGAGGAAGTACCCATGGACCTTTCACTGGTGGCTTCTCTACCTCTGAATTAGCACCAGAAAAGTGCCCTCACATTTCCCTGCGTGCTCTAATGGACTCATCGTCCTCTAGCTGGGAATAGAAGGCCAAGGGTCGTAGCTGTAATCTCTCTGGGACACTCAGCTTCCCCTGCGGGTCCCCAGGCCACACCTGGAGATACTCACCAACTTCAGAGTGGATGAATCTCTGCTTCCTCCTCTCCCTCCCCAAAACTTTCACGAATCAACTGGGAGTTTGATTTTAGAGTTGTGCTTTAGAACGTCTGGCTTAGTTTTGAAATATATCTATATCTATATCTATCTATCTATCTGTCTATCTATCAATAACTGTTACAGATCCCCCCCCCCCCTTTTTTTTTTGCAGCTTATGTGATCAGGACAGCCTAGGTCAGCACCATGAAGCAGGCAAATAGTCTTCACGATGTCACAGGAGTGAAACGCCTTCTTTACTTGTGTAAGTCACAGAGACAAAAGCTAAACCTGTTGCCTAGCCATGGCTCAATTCATCCATGATGGGCCCTGAGAAGTTAGCCTTGGTTTCAGATGTGTGTAAGCAATCCATGGTGATTTGAAGTCGGGGAGAAGGAGATGTGGTTGATGACATTTACTGAGGAACTGTTGAGTAAGCGGGAGACTCATGTTTCTAAGGTGCGTTCGGTTACTTCAGGTCAAAGAGATTTGCATGAGAAATGTGTGCACCTGGAAATATAAATTGCATGCTTAATAATTGCATGTGCAGTAAGGGAAGTTTTATGAGGGCCTCATGGAGGATTGGACTTACGGGCCATACGTGCTAAACAGCAGTGCGGAGAAAGCACGGGGGTCTAGTTGGAAGGGACTAGGATCTGGGTTTACAGCAGGTGGGCACTCAGATTCAGATCACTACTTTAATGAGGAGGCCAGGACAGAGAGCTGGGAAACGCCTCTGGGCTAACTGAGCCCCAGCAGAAATCTCGTGCTTTCCTTTTTTAATGCGAAATACTCAGGTTTTGTGGGAAAGATTAAGCTTGAAAAATCTAAGAACCGTTTGGCTGGTTACGCTCTGGAAATCTGGCAAGATGAAAGGTGAGTGATTAAGGTGGTTTCGGTCTGAACCTAGGGAGTGCTCAGCACTCTTCGGCACAGCTCGGTCTGGCAAAATTGTTAACACCCTTGTCGGGAGAGAAGCTGAGGTCTGGGAGATTCAGGGCATTGCAGGTCAAAGGTTAACTGTGTTGATGTATTTATTTAGGAAGGCGTACAAAAGCCCTTATTCACCTTGGCTTTTGAGGACCGGGTTGTCAATTCCTCACTTTCATGATCACATTTTCACCTAAAAAAATGTTTTTAAGCAGCCCAGTATCCAAACAGAATCTATGTAGCTCAGGTAGAAACATGTCGAACTGCATGGAACCCGTAATGCTATGTACGCCCGTAGCTTCGTTGGTTAGATACCTATCACGTGAGCTGTTCTTTTGTTCCTATAAATTTAGTAACTATTTCAGGAGAGAAGGTAATTTATTTTTAAAAAACAGGGTGGAGGGAATGTTCTCTATTATTAAAAAATAAAATCCCCTTTCAAAATTAAGCTTTCAGCTCCCTAATCTTTTAGGGGAACACGGACTACCTGAAAAAAAAAAAAATGCTAGGTGTCTTTTTAGTCTCAGGGGGGTTTTAGCAACAAACCATTATTGTTTGCCGAGCCATTCTTCTGTCAGAGGGCCAGCTGCCTTGATGACAGCTTCTGCAATAACAATCCATGATATAGCACTGACTTGGATGTAGCAACAACTGTGCTCTAAGCCAAGATGAGGGAGGAGAAAAAGTCAGTATCTTGTGCGTGAGAAGCTTGTAGATACCCTGAGGTGACTTCATATAATTCTAAAATAGCAGGTAGCTTCTTGCATAGCTAATCAAGGCATCAGCGCCCGGAGCAAGTGGAGGTGGCTGACAGTGTACTTTGGTTTCAGATGCATTCAAGCTCTTTTTGAGTGATATGAGCTTAATTCGTATTCTGGTTTCTATACTAAAAGTTTATGTGTTCGGATTTGGCAAATATCCTCCCCCGTAACCTGACAACTCGTGCTTTGATAAAGCTGCTGATCTTAACGTCTTACTTGCATTTGTTTCATTATATGTGGTGAGAAAGTTCGTACAGATGAATAAAGGGAAGAGGGCTTTTTTGGGGGGGGGGGCAGGCATTGAGTTATACCCCACCCTCCACTTCCATTCATTGCTCAGCAAAGGACAAAGGTGGCTCACCCGAAAAACTTGAAATACACACTGTGGGTGAGTGGAAAGAGCTTATAGAGAATGGAGTCATCCCGGCTTTGTAAAGTAGGTAGGTCCCTTCTGGAGGGAGCAGTCCCTTCGTCAGGGACATGCTTAGATAGTTTTAATTGCCAGTGTCTTGAGGTTTTCCAAAGAAAGTCTAACGTCAGCGGGTGGCTGCGCTCTGTCCATCCAAGATCTGGGCTACATTTTAGGTTCTGCGAATTCCTCTTCTTCAGAACATAGAGGAAACCGTCTCTCGTAGGGGCCATTGGCCACTTGCTAGGCAATCACGGGTCTTGAGGCTGATCTGCTTTACAGAACGGAGGGCTCAGTTTCGGTGCTCAGGAAGCTACAAGTGGAAACTCCACATGCAAAGAGCCCATAATTTGACTCTAATAGATATTTAGCAGCTTAAACGAAATAACAAGGAATACATTCACCCAGGCGCCATCCAGCAGGATTTGGTGGGTACTTTACATTCCACTCCTTGAAAGGAAAAACATAATTTTTTATACTTTCCCAAGATATATGAATATTTTGGTATGCAAAGAGATAACACATAGCATACCTTTAAGGTTGACTCAAGTTCTGTTTGGCCAAAGGGATTTACTGCTATCAGTATAATGTAGGACAGTCAATCAAGTTGAATTTTTCTTCCAAATCAGCGCATTCAAGTTCACCCAGGGAGCCACTTGCTTTCTGGGGCTGGTTTGTTCACAGGCTGTTTGATTTTCTGGTGCACAGGATCAACACATATGAATGCCATAACTTGCCACCCTGTGCCCGTTCCTCCTTACTCCCCAGCCCTAGCTCTGAGGGGTCGTTGAAGTCTAAGCAGAGTTTATCATCTCTCCCTCCTTCCAGTCTCCTACTCCTTCAAGTCTCGGTCCTGATTCTTCTTCTGATTCCCCCTTGACATCCATCCAGTGCCCTCCCTCCACGGCGCTTGCCCTCCTGCCGTCCCTCCGGGTCCCCAGGCGGGACTTCTGTCACATCGACAGGACTGAGGGTCATGGTTACCCTGGCAAAGCTCTCAGGCTCTGCAGTGAGAACGGACTTGGGGCAAATCTGCCTTTGCACTTGGTGTATGACTTCTGTTATTACCCAGCTGTGGTGTGGGGAAAGTAATAGGACCTGCCTCTTCAGTAGGAGCAGGCAAGTAAAATACTTAGCAGGCGGCTTAGATGGTTAGTGCTCAATAAAACGTTAGTTATTACGAACGTCGCTGGACTTCCTCACCACAGGCCACAGAGTTGTCTTCCTTCCCCTTGACATCAATCAAGCTGCTGCACTTCTCAGAAATCCCTGGTTGCTGCTAGTCCTGCTGGCTCAGGTTTGCACACCTTTCGAGCCATCCCTGCACACCTGCCTCACGCTCCAGATTTCTCTGCACCCTTCCAGCCCCATGGGGCAAACAGCGCTGGCCGTTCCACTCTTGCACCTCTGTGCCTTTGAGTGTGCTCCACCTGGCATGTCGCCCTCTTTCTCTGCCACTTGTTAACATTCTCCTCGTCCCTTGAGGCCCTGTTCCAGTGCCACCTCCCCCAAGAAACCTTTTTATCTAAATATATTCTTTAAAAGACTTTATTTATTTATTTGAAAGAGAGCGAGAGCGAGCACAAGTAGGGGGAGCGGTAGGCAGAGGGAGAAGCAGGGTTCCCGCTGAGCAGGGAGCCTGACGTGGGGCTTGATCCCAGGACCCTGGGATCATGACTTGAGTCAAAGGCAGACACTTCACTGACTGAGCCAGCCAGGCGCCCCTATCTAAATACATTGTGAAGTCTAGTTTGGCCATCTAGTTAGAACTGATTACTCTTTTGGCCACGGTCTCATAGCACTTTGCTTGTCACCTCCTGTTAGACTTGCCCAATTGTGTTTGGTAATAGAGTTAGTTGCTCATATCTGTCTCCCTCAAGGGATGCTAAACAACTTCACAACAGGAATTGTGGCTGTAAAAATATCTCAGTATCTACACAATGCTTTGCTCATAATATCCGACCAATAAATGTTTTAGAATGAATTAAAATTAGGTATTATGTGGATAGTCTCTAAATATCTGGAGGTGGGCTGGAGCCACTGCTCTGGGTGCATTTATCACAAAACTAGTACATACGCGTGGCGCTGGTGATATGAGTGGACCCTCCAATCTCTTTGCTAGTCAGCAGCAGGGGGAGTCCTCACTCATCCCAGAGCCTTCATGAGAGAGCAGATGCAATGTGAGCTGGTGGGCGGGAGTCATCTTTCACTGCTCACAATGGAGGGGTTAAGGGAACAGAGTTTTCTCCTCTGCTAAGAGGGTAGAGAGAGGGAGAGCTACTCTCGGTTGGTGCATAGTCCCAAAATGTGATTCCGGGTCACTCCATGGTGAGATCTGGACAGGGAGAGTTGGGATCTACCCCTGGATGACAGCAGGTTGGACGTTTCCTAGAAAGCCCAATTCCAGCATAGAGGACACTCTTTGTCATTGGATAAAAAGTTCACTAGTGTGCAGATGGGAAAGGTGGCCAGAGTATTTGTGTGGAGGCTGCTGCTCATCCACGGGGAAACCTCTTCTTCTCTTCTTCTCCAGTGACCGAGTGGCAGCTGGGATGTGGCCGTCTGTCCAGCTCAGGACTGCAGTTCCTGGCAAACTTGGCAGCTAGGTTGTAGGCAAAGAAATGTACTTAAAATTTATGTGTGCAACTTCTCACTCATTTCCTGAGGGAAAGTCTCTGGCACTGGATCTCCACTTTTTCTTCTGTTCCTACTGGCTGGGATGGAAGCCATTTGTTGAAGATGGCAGAGCCGCGACAGCCTGGCTCACTGGCGGCCGGTGGGAAGGAGTGCCTCCTGTGGTCGCCGGGCGCCATCAGTCACTGCACTGCATCCGTTAGAGGAGCTACTGGGTCCCCCAACACAGGGTCTTTTCTTTTTCCAAAGCTGTGCCCAAATATTTGTTGAACACCGACTATGCGTTAGGCCCTCACTATGTGAGGGAATAAAAACAAGAATGAATGATTCTCAGTCTCTGTCTTTAAGGAGTTTATAGCCAGGTCCTACAGATAAGCCACAGAGTTATACAAGGAACCACGCAGGCACGCTCTCGCCAGACCACAGACAATGTACTCTAGAGGCTCTAGGAGGAAAGACAGATTCCTTTAAACTGTAGTGAGCTAGCGAGTCCCGTGAAGGAGGTGGTTTGGAAAGATGGAGAGATGCAAGGAAGACATTCCAGATGGCAAGTGCCATGTGTGTCTTGAGGTTGGGGGAGGTGATAGTGAACGCACAAGTTTGGACAGACTCGAGCGATTTGTTTTGCACCAGGGAGTAGCAGTGGTTACCTCTGGAAAAGGTGTTGGGGTGTGACTGGGCAGAGTCGTGAATACCCGACTGCCTTGGGAATGGGCTACTCCCCGGCAGCCAATGGGGAGCTGTCTACGGCAGCAACATTGCCTACCACTGTGAATCTTCCAGTTGGCATGTAGTAACCCAAGCACATTTTGTTTGTTCACAGATCTGTTGTCCCGGCACCTTGTAGGAAGCTGTGAGAAATCTGCTTCAGTCTCCAAAGTACAGTTTTCTACAAATAGCTGGTTTGTGTACCAAGGGCCTAAGGCCATTCCAGAGAGCAAACATCAGAGGAACAAATACATGGATGATTGTGTCAATGGTTCAACCTTTTCCTCTTAACTCTGCCTTGAAAACAAACTTCCCCTCGTCTTCCTAGGCTCCCATTTTCTACACCAGTGAATTCTCACTACACCTGTCTTTGTGTAATTACTTCTTTAAAAAAAATGCAAGTAAACTTTGCATGTTTCATCTCATTCTTCTTACCTCACTAACTGGCATTTTATTGATTTACCTGTTCAAGAAGTCATGTTGAGACTCGGCTCTTCTGCAGTTACTCTTGTTTGTTTGTCTTTATTAACCAACCTAGCAACACAGTCTTTAAGGGAGCCCTCCTTCACAACTGGTACCCTACATGCATGTGGATGGGATTGTGTTGGCTTTTCCAGCTTTACACAAACATCTGTTCCTTTTGAACGGTGGCAATTATCTCGAAACTTGAGAAAGTCAGGCTCGGGGAAAGTTGACTTCTAGGTGTTTTTCCTTGTCTTATCTCCGAAGAGTTAGACGTCTGTGGTCTTGAAATGGCCAAAGTTTAGATGAAGGAGAGTTTCACTGCAGCTGGCAAAATTTGAGTCATGGCTTTCAACTTGGGCGGGCTAACATTAACTTCAACGTGTTCCCCAAACATGTGAGGGTGGAAGGCCAAGGTGCCGGAACAGTATTCTGTGACCCTTTGTCCAACTGTGACCTTTCTGAAATGATTAATCAGATGTGGGAGAAGGTGGTGTAAAAATAAGAAGGCTTCTCAGATGTTTGACTTGTACAAGACATATTTTTGCCAGTATGATGGAAAATGTTGTATAATTCATTTTAACATTGCAGAAAATCAGGAATGGAAACTCCTTTGGGGCTGTGGGGGAAGAAAAATCTCAATTTGTAAATGTTGCTACCTTAGTAACTTCTGAAGTTATAGAATATTCTGTGGCTCTAATCAACAGAATTGTGATCAACAGTGTGGTGATTTCGCTTCGTTTTTTATCACATTCTGGCAAGTTGTGTTTAAACAGGTCTCGCTATCTCATTCTTTAACTTCGATCTCTGTGTTTCCCCTTCTTAGAAGAGCAGAACTATCATTTAGAGAAGCGAGCCTTCTCAAGGATGCTTGCTGCAATATGGGTTTGGAGTGAACAGCATGGCCATTTATTTATCTCTATCCACATATGGATTAGCTTGTATTTTCCTACCTCTCCCTGACAGTTGCTATTTCTTCCTTGAGTTTCTGCCTTTTGTTCCCCCTACACGTTACTTTTCTTAGTTTCTCCATATCATTGGAAACCATGAGATATGGACCCTATTCTCTGCATGATCCTTCTCATTATTCAAGATGTAAGGACACCATAGGAATTGGTGAAACTCAGTTTCCACATTCAGATTTCTGGTTTGCTAGAAATTAACAGCATCACAGTATGTCCATGCCCTGTTTCTGGGAAGCAGCTAGCACGGAAGGGAAAGAACATACTCTCTGAATGTCAGTTTATATCCTGGTTCTGTTGCTTACTGCAAGGGCTTGGGCAAAATACTTCATTTCTCAGTTCGGTGTGCTAAGCTGTAACACGATGGCAGTAATCCATTGCTTTCAAAAGTAACTGCTTTTGAGTATTATTTGTGTGGGAGGTCACTTATATAAAGAAACTCAAAACATGGTCTCTTTATTTCCTTTCCCTTTTCTTTCCCGAGGAAGCTGCTGTCAGGTGTAATTTTATTGCTTATCAATATTGCAATTGTCATGAGAACATGAAGGGAGGGCTGTGGTTCTGTGGAAGAGGCTCATCACCATGGTGCTAAATTGGGTGCAGGGTCCCTGCTTCCCTTTAGGCCTTATAGGGATCGCCAAAGTAGCCAAGGATTAAGGGAGTAGATGGGCTTCTGTGATTATGTCAGAATCTCAACCAATGGAAGATATACGACCTAGGAAAAGTGAAAGTAAAAGCTGGCTATGTTATAAGTACACTTGGAGGAAGTGGAAAAGGACTGACCTTCCATTCAGATGCAAGCCTTTGACTTGGTTACACTTTGTTTCCTCTCCAAACTGGCACTTTATTTTCAGCTCTCAAAGAAAGAGCAACCATTTGATTTTGTAATGTAAAAAATATTATTGCCCTTAGGAAAAGGATTACTGAACTTTCTGTACCTAGTGTTTATGCCTTTAATAAGCACAGTGTTTCCAAGAGAATTGAATGCCTTTTTGTACTGTGATGTTTTTCTACCACTGCATCTGAGTTTTTGTACCTTAATGTCTGGGAAACTTGTTTTTATAAATTCACAGAAACCTGACAAACAGTAGGAATTTGTTCTCTGTCCTATAGAGATGGGCAAATCCCTAAAGAGCTTGTTGATTTCATGCTCACCACTTTGCTATGAGCCAGGCGCCTTTCTTTTTTAAGGAAAAGATTTATGGAGGGGGAATAAGTTTCATGGGAAATATCAGACTCAGATAACTGCAGCATTAGCAAGCAGTACGACAGGTGGTGGCCTCATCCACTCACCTCTGAAAACTCTTACAGGCTCTAACATTGGATTGAGCTCTACAGTTTGCATCTAGTATTGCATTTTGATTCCAACAATGGCATCATGAAGGGCAATGACATACAAAGACCTGTACTCCTTTTTTTTTTTTAAAGACTTTATTTCTTTATTTGTCAGAGAGAGAGAAAGAGAGAGAGTGCAAGCACAAGCAGGGGGAGCAAGGAGCCTCATGAGGGACTCCATCCTAGGACCCTGGGATCATGACCTGAGCCGAAGGCAGACGCTTATCAACTGAGCCACCCAGGTGCCCAGAACTGGTACTCTTTTGATTATTAAAAGCCAAAGCATGAAGAGGAACAATTTAAGTGTGGAGCGATGAGACCAGAGAGAAAAGCAAGAGTCAGATGGCAAAGTGCTTTGTGTGCGAACTCCAAGAGTTTAAAGTTTATTCTGAGACACTTTGGAAAGATAAGGAAAAATCATGGGAGATTTGTAAGTCAAGACATGAGATTTTCAGACATATATTTTAGAAAGTTCAGAAAGGGCTCTGTGGAGGTTTGATTTGAATGGGGAAGCATGGAGGCAGGGAGACCAGGTGGGTAGTTGTGGAGAAATTCAAGTGAACAAAGAGAAAGTCTTGAAGTCAGTCCATGGTAGTGGGGATGGGGAAATTGGGGCAGAGTTGGGTGAATGACTCAATGAGGAAACAGTGGTAATTGGAAGACATGATTAATTCACTCTTTTGTCTAGACAATTTCTTAAACAATCAATAGATTAAATGGTGTCAAAAGAAACATTTTTATAGTTGGTGTCAGCAAGACGGAGTAGGAGATACCAGCCTTCATCCCAATTCCCTGCCCTGCCTTCACTCCCTCCCGACCCCCACCCCCAAACAACATTAGGCAGCTATCCACAAAAGAAGATAGCCTTGGGAGGGCTCAAGAATCCAACTGAGAACTTAGAGCAATACAATGGAGAAAAAAAAGTGTAATACCTGCACAGAAAGACTCACTGGGAGGTCGGCTTAGCTGAGATATCTGGAGATGGCTAGGCACAGAGAAGGCGGGGTAATCAGTCTCAGCTGCACAGCAGGTGCCAACATGGCCCCAGTGGCCTGCTCTGCAGAGGACTCTGGCAGCCATGCCACTGAGGACCTCAACAACCCCCACAGCAGCCAGACTCCCCACAGCTGTCACAGAGGAGAACCTGGTAGTATTCGTTGGCACAGACCCAGTGGCCTGCTCTTCAAAGGACACTGGCAGTTTTGGCCACTGAAGTAAACAACAACCACCGCTGTTGAAAATTCCCCAGAGAGGGAGTTGCTGCTCTATGCCTTCCAGAAGGAACTGCTCTTTTGTCACTCTAGGGCCAGAGTTGCCCCTCAGAACCCTGGGCACACGTTGGACCCCAGAGCCAGGGCTGCTGCACACGCAGCCCCATTTCAGACGCCAGCTCTGGGGCTGCTCTTTGTGTGAAGGCACTTCAAACAATGGCTCCGTGGCGGCTCTGCCCTTGCCCACGTCTCAGGCAGCAGAGTTACCGCTGCTGCAGGCCGGCCAGTGCCCCAGAGCCTGCAGTTGCTGTCGCTCCTTGTGCACTTGCACTCCAAACCCAGCTCTGTGGGTGCTCCATGGGGACCCAAGCATCAGATAACAATGCCACCACCACCGGTAGGGTGTCCGCGAGCCAGACCCAGCACCTGGAGGGATTCCCCTAGGCCGTGACATCCACTGTGGGAGAAAAAGAGATCAGATTATCCCCAGCAGCTTTCCTAACCAAAGACCCCAACAGCTCTAGATACTTCTGTGGACACCCACAGTCTTAAATATTGAGGACCCTTGTGATCATTGCCAACACTAACATCAGCCGCCAGATCTGCACAGAGACTGCACTACTGGTCCTTTCCCAGGTCGGCAACTGCCACAAACCACCCAGCCCGCACCCTCACCCCCACCTGTAGGTGAAGGTCTTCACCTACCAAAACCAATCCGAAAGTCGAGAAGAGGTAACTGCTCAAACGAACAAGCAGACAAAAAGCACAAGGCTACAAAACATGAAAAATCAAGGAAACAAGACATCAGCAAATGAACACAAGAACTTTCCAGTGACTGATCTTAAAGGAGTGGAACCTACAGATTGCTGGCTCAAGAATTCAAACTAATTGTTTGAAGGAAGCTCAATAAGCTACAAAAGAACACAGATATTTGACACCAAAAGCAAAGGCAACAGAAGCAAAAATAAACAAGTTGGACTACAGCAAAGTGGAAAGCTTCTGCACAGCAAAAGAAATAGTCAGTAGAAATGAAGAGGGAACCCATGGGAGAAAATATTTGCAAACTATATATCAGATAAGGGGGTTAATATTTAAAATGTATAAGGAACTCATATAACTCAATAGTAAAAAATCAAATAATCTGATTTCAAAATAGGCAGAAGACCTGAGTAGACAATTTTCCAAAGAAGACATACAAAATGGCCAACAGATACATGAAAAGATATTGAACATCAATAATCACTAGTAAATGCAAATCAAAACCACAATGAGGTGTCACCACATACCTGTTAGAATGGCTTTATTAAAAAGACAAGGGATAAGTGTTGGCAAGGATGTGGAAAAAAGGGAACCCTAGTGCACTGATGGGAATGTAAATTGGTACATCGACTGTGGAAACCAGTACAGAGGTTCCTTAAAAAATTAAAAGTAGAACTACCATATAATCTAGCAATCCCACTTCTGGGTCTACATCCAATGAATAAAATCTATCTTGAAGAGGTATCTGCACTCCCATGTTCATTGCAGCTTTATTCACAATAGCCAAGACATGGAAGCAACCTAAGTGTCCACTGATGGATGAATGGATAAAGAAAATGTAGGGGCGCCTGGGTGGCTCAGATGGTTAGGCGTCTGCCTTCGGCTTAGGTCATGATCCCAGGGTCCTGGGATCGAGCCCCGCGTCAGGCTCCCTGCTCCGCAGGAAGCCTGCTTCTCCCTCCTCCACTCCCCCTGCTTGTATTCCCTCTCTCTCTGTGTCTCTCTCTGTCATATATATAAAAAAAAAAAAAGAAAAGAAAATGTAGTATAAAATGGAATATTTTCTATAAAAAAGGTTGAAATCCTGCCGTTTGGAAATCCATGACACCATGGATGACCCTGGAAGGCACTATGCTAAATGAAATAAGTCAGACATAGAAGGACAAATACTGTATGGTATCACTCATATGTGGAATGTAAAGGGAAAAAAAGTTGAAATCATAGGGAGTAGAATGGTGGTTGCCAATGGCTGAGGGGTGGGGGAAATGGGGAGTTGTTGGTAAAGGGTAGTCTTTTAGTTGTAAGTTCTGAGGGTCTAATGTACAACATGGTGACTATAGTTAATGATACTGTATTATATACTTGAAATTTGCTGAGAAAGCAGATTTTCAGCATTTTCGGTGCATAGACACACAAAAAGCAACTTATGGTTGGAAACCAAATGAATGATGGTGACAGTAAGTGTCCAGGAGGGAAAGAAAGTTATGTGGGCCCAAGTGATTTAGAATGGGTGGGTCCCAGTAGAGTCAGTATAGATGGAGATGGATGTGTTAATTAACTTGATTGTGATAATCATTTCACAATGTATATGTACATCAAATCATCATGTTGTACACTTTAAATAAACACAATAGTATTTGTCAATTATACCAATAAAGTTGGAAAGAAAAGAAACATTTTCATGTAATATTTACCAGGGGTGTTCAGTTTAGTTGTGGAGGCTCTGTAGTCCCTGGACAGAGATGCTTTTTCATTTGCCTTCAAAACACTGCTTTATCATCATTCAGAATTGTTTTTTAGGAGATTCTCCCTCTGAAATACCAAATTTTATTAAAACCAATCAAAAGAAACTTAAAAGAGATAAAATATTGCATATTTATTTTACTTCTATGGATGTCTACTGTGATTTCTTTTTTTTTTTTTTTAAGATTTTATTTATTTATTTGACAGAGAGAGAGACAAAGCGAGAGAGGGAACACAAGCAAGGGGAGTGGGAGAGGGAGAAGCAAGCTTCCCGCTGAGCAGGGAGCCCGATGCGGGGCTTGGTCCCAGGACCCTGGGATCATGACCTGAGCCGGAGGCAGACGCTTAATGACTGAGCCACCCAGGTGCCCCATACTGTGATTTCTTTTCACCCTAGTAAGTTTTTAATGCTGATAATAGAGTTCATTTCATTGGTTACTTTCATGTTAGGGAATAAAGGATATCTAAATTGAAAGATAACAATAGTAGTAGTAGTACCTTTTTTAAATTATAAAATTTAGAGAATGTTGAAACAGATCTAGTATGCTTGGTGTGGGATTACATATTATTTGGATGTTTTCCACCTTGTGCCTTCTTTAGGAAGTATTTACAGTTCCTAATTTACACTCTCTTGAGCCACTAGATCACAGATGAAGGAGTCATATCATCTATGAAGAACATAGATTGCTAGAAGAAATGGGGAGATGTTGGTCAAAGTGTACTAATGTTCAGCTATAAGGGATGAATAAGTTCTTGAGATCTAATGTACAGAATGGTGGCTATAGTTAATAATACTGTATTGTGTGCTCAAAATTTGCCAAGAGAGTTGATCGTAATTGTTCTCCCACACAGACACAAAGATGTAACTATGTGAGGTGATAATTAGATAAGTTACTTAGCTTGAGTGTGGTAATTATTTCACAATGATTTGTGTATCAAAACATTACATTGTATACCTTAAATATATACAATTTTTAGTTGTCTAGTAAACCTCAATATAACTAAAAAAATAAAGCAATATAAACACCATCAAAAGCTAGACTATTTACTATAAATGAGATGCATAAATGCCTATCAATAAACCACAAAAATAACAATAAATTTTAAAGAAAAAAAGAACATACGTTACTATCCATATAGTAGGCATTAAGCAAAATTATATCATCACCCATGCGATAAACATGTGCTGTGAGCAAATTATTGAGTTGGGATTGAAAAAGTTCAGATGTGGGTCCAAAAACATATAAGAGAAGTTGTTTTCCTTATGATGTAGTTGATAGGACAATATATATCAATATACATTATTTGACTGACTAGAGTGTAATAGCAATACAAGCCAACATTGCAAGACATACCACCAAGCAACTTATGGTTGGAAACCAAGTGAATGATGGTGACAATAAGTGTCCAGGAGGGAAAGAATGTTATGCAGGCCCCAGTGGTTTACGATGGGTCCCAGTAGAGTCAGTATAGATGGAGAGGAAGAGAATACAAAATAGGGATATGCCAGTTATGTTTTTGTGGAATGGAAAAGTAAAGAATTGCAGTCTGAAAAGTAGGTTGGTGTCCAAGGGTAGAGACAATCTATCTTAGATATTAAGAGTGCCTTTTGAATCTTGGGTTTGAATCCTAGAACAGTTCTCACTAATTTTCTTTGGGCAAGAAAGCATCTTGCTAATCCTCAATTTCTTCATCTATAAAATGTGGCCAATAATGATTACTCCTTAGAGGTGTGTGTGTGTGTGTGTGTGTGTGTGTGTGTGTGTAAGTGTAATAACTGATATAATGCAGATTTCTTAGTAAACTGCTGTTTAGTGAATGGCAAACTAAGGAATGTGAACCATGTGTGTCCATAGGTAACCAGGGATGGCTTTCGATGTGGACAGTGACATAATGAAAACTGCCATAAAAAAGCATGTTAGGATAATAATGTAAAAAAAAAAAGAAAAAAGACGGGGGGGGGGGGAAGGACTGGGTAGGGGGATGGAGTTACAGGCCAGGACAGTGCTTAGGAAGCTACTGCATTAAATCTAGCATGAGTAATTAAATGTCCAAATTATAATGGTAATAATAGGGATTAAAAACAACAGCAATAGAGGGTTAGATTCAAGAGATTTTGTGGAGAAGAAAAATAGGACTTCATGTCTGACTGAATATGGATTAAGGGACTAAAGGTAAGAGGAAACTTACACAGGTACTTCTGAAAGTCTGACATTCTCTGACTTAGGAAATGGTGATCTTTTTATTTTTTTATTTATTTTATTTTTATTTATTTATTTATTTTAAAGATTTTATTTATTTGAGAGAAAGAGAGAGAGTGAGAGAGCACAAGAGGGGGGAGCGGGAGAGGGAGAAGCAGACCTCCCGCTGAGCAGGGAGCCCTATGCGGGACTCGATCCCGGGACTCCAGGATCATGACCTGAGCCTAAGGCAGTCGCCCAACCAACTGAGCCACCCAGGCGCCCAATGGTGATCTTCTTAATAGAGATATATGTGGGGGCAGCCAGTTTTCAGAAGGGAAGGGTGGGGCTGAGTTTTCATACATTGTTTCGCAGTTAAGATATAAAATAAAGTTGCTGAGGTATAGTTAGAGAGGCTCAGAAGGCAGGGCTACCACTGGGAGAACCTCATACTTTGAGGAGCAAGAAAGGAACCTGCAAAGAAGGCAGGTGAAAACCCAGCAGGGGTAGAGGGAGAATCCAAGGGATGTAGTAGAAACACAGATCCAGCCTGGGCTGCGGGGTCTAATCTGTAGATGGCACCACAAAGGTCCCTGTGGGATAGACTGAGGCTGCAGTTATCAATAAGGAGGTCATCGCTAACCTTTCAGTAAGCTGTTTCAGAAAAGGGGGTGGGCTGGGGAGGGACCAAGGTGAGGTGAGATTGAGGCAGAAGGGGTAGAAGGTGGCAGGTGAGAAGTTTGACAATCAAAGAAGCAAACTGTAGGCAGCAGGAAGGCAGATGGGTTTTCAAGATGCCTTTTGGAAGGCAGAAGAGACAGAACAATTCAATGGGGGAACCTAAACGTGCAGAAGAGGCAGGAATTAACAGAAGCACATTCCTGGAGCAGAAAGATGATAGAATGGAAGGAAAGCAAGGAACTGGGATATCTCTACTTATTAGATCAGAAGAAAGGAAAAACTGATGGCTATAGAAACAGGTATTTTGAACTAGGGCTTTCAAATGAAACTTGAAAACGAAATTTGGAATTATCTCCAAATTGGGAACTGAGGAAACAAGAGGCAAGAAAAGGAAAATGAAGGAAGTTCTAGGAAAGAATGGTGGTATTTCAGCCATATTTAGGATAGTAAAAGAACAACAAACATCATGTCCAGTATTGTGGGGTGAGCAAAGGCACGGTCAACTATATTAACCCATCGTAAGTCATGAAGCTGTCGGCACCTCATCACAGAGTTTTCAAATAAATTAACAAGGGCAATGGCAAAGTCAGGGTAAAGTGATACCAGGGAACAAGGTTGCTTTCAGCATTGGACTGCCCTACATTGCCCTACAAGGCAGGGACTTGGCATTTCCTGATCAGGTGGAGCTATGAGTGATTAGAAGAAACAAAGCACAGTAGCGTACAACAGCTCCGAGTGTTTTGATGTCAGTCAACAACCAGTGGGATTGCCCAGAAAGAACATTGAAACAAACAGTGGAAGCGATCCAGAGAATAAGAAACTGTTATTTTCAAACCAACCAATTAGAAAGTGACATTACAGCCTATAAAGAGGCAATATGTCAGCATTTTATCACCAAACATCCTAAGTTGACAACCCAACCAACTGAACAAAATGTTACAGAGTGGGACAGGCCATTGTGAAGAGAAGCTGCTGTTAAGCCAAAATAAATAGTATTACATGTGACATTTCAGAATGGCAAGGCTTCAAAGGAATAGCAGATGAAATAACCCTTACTAATAATGAATGAGAAGAGAAAAATACCCTGGGATGATGAAGAAAGACAAATAAAAGAGAAGGCAGAATTTAGATCAATAGTGGTTTAAGAGCATGCACTGCGTTTCGAGAAACCTGTCATTTACTCATTCTTTGTGTCTGAAGATCCAAATCTGGAACTGGCAGTAGGCTATGTTTCTTCTGCCTTAAATGACAGCGGGGTCCTATGCAATCATTGCCCATTTACAAAGGAAGACAGTTGCAGTGAAGATGCTTAAGGTCACTGCTAGTTTTGAAGTTCTGTGATATTTGATGGTTAGGCACAAATTTTCATGTAAGAACTCAGACACAATCGGATATTAGAGGAACATTGCTTTAGGAATTGGAAGAATCAGAAACCTTGGATTCTAGTCTCTGCTCCGTGTGATTGTGTGGTTCATGACACATCATTTGACTTCTCAGTATCTCAAGTTCCTTCTGTAAAATAACAAAGAGAGGCTAAGTGCTCACCAAGGTCTTTACTCACTAAGATTCTACTATGTAGAATCCGTGTTTCTACAAGAGTGGGGCACCACACCATTGACTGCCTAAATAATAAGGTTGTTTTTTGACAAATAACATTAGGTAGATAACAACTATGTTGTGGGTGACAGAGCCCTTCTAGAAAATAAAGACTTCCTATGGAGAAGAAGACTTCCTATGGATCCGATGCTAGTGCCAAAGCAGAGATAATACTAAAGCCATAGGACTGAACCAAGTGACTTAGGGAGGGAGTGTAGATAGAGGAGTGTTCTGAAGACTGAGCCCAGCTTCTTGACTTCCAAGATGGTGGACACCTAGCAAAGGAGACTAGGAGCAGCCTGTGAGGGTACAGGAGAACTAAGAACAACTAAAGTCTAGGTGACCAAGGAAAGAAAGTAAGTTATGGAGGAGGCAATGTTTTCAAATGCTATTGATTAAAGGAAGATAGGGTTTTATAGGAAGAGAATTGTCCATTGGATTTGGCAATGTGGGGTCATTAGTGACACTGATAAGGGCAGTTTCATGGAGTGATTGGGGGACAAAGGCATGACCGGAATAAGTTCAAGGAAGAATGGGACCGAATGAAATAGAACTAGCAAGCACAGAACCCTTTCGATGAGTTTTGCAGTAAAGGGAAGCAACGACTAAAGAAAGATATAAAGTCAGGAAGCTTTGTTTTATTGTGCAATGAGAACGATGCAATACAGTAGACAAATTAATGATACAGGAGCCAATAGATAACAACAACAACAAAAATAACCAAGCAAAGTAATTTCAGATTGCAGTAAGTACTGTGAAGAAACCAAATAGGATGTGGTAGGCAGAGTAACATTGGGATCTTACTTTAGATAAAATGGTTAAAGAAAGCCTTTCTAAGGTGTTTGAGTTGGGATCTGAAGATTTTGCTAGTTGTTGTTGTTGGGGTGGAGAGAGAAAGAGAGAGAAAGATGGATTCACAGAGGAAATGTAAAGCACAGATGACCCAGTTCAGCTTAGAACATGTGAGGTGTAGGGAAGGAGGTCAGTACGGCTGAAGAGCAGAGAACAAAAGAGAGCTGAGGCTGAAGAGTGGGCATGTCCCAGATCTCGTCATTGTTTGTAGATCATGATAGGTCTAGATTTTATTGCAAGTACAAAGAGAAGTCCCTGCAGGATTTTAAACAGGAGAAATGTTTTAATAGGTCATTAATAACATTGTTAATAACAATCGTTACCATCTTGCATGTAAAAAATACTTTATGGTTTCTAAGTGCTGATCTCCTACGTGGAGGCTCACAGAGTACACATCAATTGCTTGAAGTCTTCTCACAGACTTGGGTGCCCACCTCAGTGGGAAGTACAGAGTATGGACTCAAACCCAGTTCTACCACTTGTAAAGCCAGTGATTTTTTCCCCATCACTCTGCCATCTGCCATTTGCAACCTTTGTTCATACTCCCCAAACTCAAATCTGTCCCATCAATACTGCTTCTCCACAAAAACTCCCTCCTGATGTTCCTTTGTGCAGGATTAACCCCAAGCATAGAAGGCACTTAAAGAGACTTGTTTTTATTTTTTAATTAATTAATTATTTTTATTTATTTTTAAAAGATTTTTATTTATTCATTTGAGAGAGACAGAGAGAGCACAAGCAGGGGGAAGGGGAGAAGGAGAAGGAGAAGCAGGCTCCCCACTGAACTGGGAGCCCAACCCTGGGGCTCAATCCCAGGACCCAGGGATCATGACCTGAGCTGAAGACAGATGCTCAACCATCTGAGCCACCCAGACGCCCCAAGAGACTTGCTTTTAATGACAAATTAGCTTTTTTAAAAAAAGATTTTATTTATTTATTTGAGAGAGAGAATGAAAGAGAGAGAGCATGGGAGGGGGGAGGGTCAGAGGGAGAAGCAGACTCCCTGCTGAGCAGGGAGCCCGATGCGGGACTCGATCCTGGGACTCCAGGATCATGACCTGAGCCAAAGGCAGTCGCTTAACCAACTGAGCCACCCAGGCACCCGACAAATTTGCTTTTATTGGTAAACTAAATATTTGGTATTTCAAGCAGAGTAGATTAAGATTTATGTCAGATATGTAGGACTGGGTTAAGAGAGATGGCTATATTTGATTAAAATCAATATGATGTGATTGAAACATATGAGTTGTATTTTTAAAGCCTGTAGCATAGCTCTTCAGTCAAAACTATTAAGTTCTCAGGTGTGTTTGCCAGGCATTTTCATCATTAGTTTTTGGCATAATTCAATGAACAAAAGGATCCTCTTAAATCTTATAAACAGAGAAAGAACTTTCAAATGAAAGACCATATTTTAATCGATGTTTAGTTAAGGAAGACTTGCTTACCAATCTTAGTTTTCTGTTTGGAACTAGTTGCATATGATTTGTTTTGAAGGACAAAAAGCATTTACTATAAAATAGAATGTGAAGATAAATATTAACATCAGGTCTTCACACAGTCATAAGACTGATCTAAGTGAAATTGCCTTGTAAGTGATTCAGGCACAACAAAGGATTTGTCTGTAAGGCTAAAATCAGAGAATAAGTGACTAAAAATGTCCCATTGTCTCAAGTGGCCCCAACCGATTAAGATGCCCCCAATAGAGCTGAGATGTCAGGTTGCCACCATCCCCACCATGGAAATGGGCCAAGGTAGATAAAACTTCCCTAGTATTTTACTCACTTCCAATCAGCTGCAGCCACATAGAAACAATATTATTATTATGGCTTTATTCATTGCAGGAAAGTTTAAGTTGTTGAAGATTTAGTGTAAGATATGACCATCTGTACCAAAACATTCAGTTTACATGCAGACTATTGAACATGTGTTTTACTGTGGGCCATAAAATAAGTTGTGGTACAAGATTCATCTGCAGCATATTTTTTATCACCTTATGTAGGAATAAAATAGTTCCTTTTGAGCTTAAAGGGCTAACATCAAGAGGCAAAAGGTAAAAAAAAAAAAACCCACCCTAAAACTAAAATTGTTTTACTTGTTCAGATAGAAGAATAACGCACAGCTACAACCTTTACTGTACACAGATTACAAAATTAAGGAACTACTTTTACAGTAAGTCAAATTGTTAGATCACATTTTTACACCACTAAATCCTAGTAATATAAAAAATAATCCGTCAGGAAATCTACAAATAATTCAACAGCAAGCTGAGACTTGGAAACAAAAAGGCTTGCATAGCACCCACCTGTATCAGCTTAGCTCTAATTATATAGATAGAATTATGTGCAATTTTTTTTCATTCAGTAGACATTTACTCAATTCAATTCAATAGGCAGGAATGGAGAACCTACCACACACAAAGCACTGTGTTAGGTAGGTACCACGAGGGAGGCACAGATAAATAAGACACGGTCCCTGTTCTCAAGGAGTTTACAGTCGAGCGGGGGAGATGGCCAGGTACACAACTAAGTCTAACATGGGTTTGGCTGTGACAAAGGCTATAAATGATAGTATAAACGAAAGTGCCATTAATTTTGTGCAGAGAATTCAGGGAGGCTTCACAGAGATGAATGGTGAGTAGAACTTCTACCCGCAGAAAGGGAGCAAATGGCCTTCCAAGTAGAGGGGCAATAGGATGGAAAGTCTTTAAGTTTGGCTGAAGTGCGGAGTCCTGATGGAGAATGGGTAGAGATGAATCCCTGTGGGGGATGAAAGATACCGGAAGTGAGGGGAAGACCAGGGAAGCCTTGATGAAGACCGGAACCAAGTGTGTATCCAGTGGGAATGGAAATGAACGAGGGGCTTAGTGGGACTTGTCCCAATCATGTTCTTTTATCGTTCCTAACTTACCTCCTGGAAGTGTTCTGTTCTTCCTTCAAAACTCAGCTCTAAAAACCACCTCCGGGTGAAGCCTTCCTCCACCTCTCAGGTGGCATATGTGTCTCCATTCTTGGTGCCTCCAGAGCATGTGGATCAGACCACGCTTGGAGTTCTTGTAAGCTACAGCCCATATGAGCAGCAGATTGGAAGGAGGGCTTCATTTTGGATCCACTGTTTGCACGGGTAGTTTTAGGTGGAGGTGGGCTGTAGGCAGCTAGAATCCCCATCTGCGGCGCAGGGAGTACATAGGGTTTAAGGTAGATTTGGGAAGAATTTGCATAGAAATGGTCATAGAATTAGAGAGAATTTAGAGAAAAAATAATGAGTCCATTTAGAACATGTTAAGTTTCAGAAGTCTGTAAGATATTCTTGTTCTGTTTTTAAACTCGGGACTAGCTGCAGACTTATGTCTTTGATGAACTTACAGTCTAGAGATGTCTAACCCAAAAATAAAGTGTGTCATTTCATAAGTGGCTCAAAGATTTTACTGGGGAAATTTAAAACATGTATTAATATAAAATACCATAAACCTTTTCTAAAAAAATTCTAGGTGTCAGTATTTTAATAAGATAATTGAATGCCTAATTGGGGCATAGACTATTTAGGAAGCTATAGATTATAATTATTATCAGAAAGATGTTGCTTATGTGAAAATCAACAATTAGCTTTCAAGTGTAAGTCAATTCATGAATGAATAAATCCTGTTATAAGATAAACTCAAGTGTGTGTTTAAAGCAGCCATTGGTCCTCCACCCAATGCCAAATCACTTAGGAGTCGCTCAGAAAAAGGGCAAATCTGTAAAATGAGGCTCTGGAAGACATAGTTGGTGAGTCTATGGCAAAAATTGTGAAGGCTTGCAAGTTACTCCCAGTTACAATTTCAAGAAAAAAAAAATATAGAATTTCCTTTGCTGCCACTATGTTGGGGAAACTCTTCAGAAAGGACTTTTTCTAAAGAGAAAAATAAGTTATGTCTTTGCTTTTGTCACTTGCTGTTCCAAGTGTTGGTAAGTCTGGAGTTAAGATGTATTTTTCCATGTTGGATTCTAAGTAAGAGGAGAAAAGAGGAAACTGTGGGAGGAAAAGGGATACATAAGGCAGAACCTACCTCAGAGGAAGAGAGGATGAGAGAGAGTGAAAAAGCAATTTGGAATGAAAAATTCTTGACAAAGTTCAAGAAGGTGGGACTAGGGTCAGGAACAGAGGGAGGTGGAGCACTCAGAGAGGAAGGTGCTAGAGGGATGAGCATAGAGGCCGAAAGCTATTTAGGAAAGAAAACTGAGCGTGAGTCAATGCCAGGAGAACAAAAGCGGAGAGAAAGCGGGCAACAACGTCAAAAGTAGGTATTACTGTTGGACCGTGCCATTCCATATTTATGGAATGCATTAATCTCTTGGGATGATGATGAAGGTTACAGAGAATTCAATTATTATGAGACCATTAGAGATCTTTAAGTAGTTTTAAAAATAATGAGACAAGACAAAGATCAGAGGTGGTCAAAGGAAGAGAAGTTGGGGTGAGCCAGAGGAGAAAGGGACCAACTGAAAACAGAGGGCTGGGGTTAAGTGGTGGGTGTGCTTGGTTTTCTTTTATTTGAGCATGGAGGAGATCAGAGACCATTTGACTGAAGGCCATTGCGAGTCTCAGAAGAACCAAGAAGGACCTAAAAACAGAAGATCAGGAAAACTGCTTTCAATAAGAGCCAAGAATTTAAGCTATAGAGCAAATCTAGTAAAAATAGGCCAGTGTAGCATGCCTCAGCAATGACTCTTAAACTTTTTTCAGCATGCACACATGACTGAGAATGTTCATATGTTCTGTGCTATCATGGGAGTATACACTTTCTGGCATATTAGCTGTAATTTCACCTCATTCTCATCCACTCAAGAAAGCCTATCAAAGTGCAAATGAATAAGAGTGACACTGAATCCCCTCTCATTTAGCCAAATCTCTCGCATGCATGAGCCAGAAAACAAGAGAAAGGGAAGGTCTAGAGCTATGGATTAAGGGGATAATGTGCTATCAGGGGAATGGACAGGGGGCTTTTGTGTCTCAGCCATTTCAGGTTGAGAGAAGGGGAAGGGCTCTTTGCAACCATGGGCTCATCAGAACCTCTGATGAAGAAAGAACTCAAGAACTCAAAGAACTGAGTCCTGAGAATGAAAAAAAAAAAAAAGGGTTAATGGAGAAACTTGGTTTGGGGGTGGGAGTAAAAACTGGGAGCATGGAGAAGATGAAGAGACTATGAGCAAAACCCTAAGCGCTGCTATAGGGAAGAAATGGTGGGGAAGGCGTCCTTGGAGCCAGGATGGGACAGCTGTTCTGTCTGTGTTTCACTGTTGGGTAGAGAGCAGACATCACCCCAAGACCCAGGGGCCAGGCTGGGTGATCCAGGGTCCGCCCAAGTTGCAGCATTGTCCAAAAAAACAGTCGTTTTGTTCTTTTGGTGACAACTGACTGGGGGTCAGATATACCCATTTCCCCCCCCCTCTGTCCCCCTCTGTCAAATTATGAGAGCTTCATGGGCAATGTGTATTTTTAAGTTTTTAAGCACCACTCAATCAGAGGGGGTTTTATACAAAGACTTACAAAAATGCAGATTACACTGTAAAAATGCTTTTCAGCCAATAAAAGTCCTGTTTTACAGAGCAAATTTCTTTATGATGTTTAACTTTCGTTCAGCTTCTGATTCTGAGAACTGAAATTTGGTGGAATGAGATGGAAAAACAACGTGGAGAGAAGAAAACCCCAAGATAGGCATTTAAAACCCCACAATCAGACCTTGTTTATGTGATATGGACTCAGAGCTTTCTCTTCAAAAAATGCATGCGATTAAGAAAATACTTTGAGAACCTAATAATAGGTCCTTGAAACCTGAGATCCACCTCTCATCTTTCTAACTCTTGGGAACGCAGTTAATAAGAATGTATGTTTTTAATACACTGATTCTTAGCAACAAAGTAGTTCTTTAATTAGTACAAAACTTGAATAATGCATTGCCTATTGTGCGGGGCGCATAACATTTGGTAACTTGTACTGGCAGATTCGTTTACATATGTCACCACTGTACCTGTAATTTAATTTAATGCCAGGCCCGTGTGCCAAATGTGTGTGTCTGTGTTTTTAAAGCTTTCCCCAGCAGTTGTTTCATGGGGCTTCACGGTAGTAACGAAAACAGTGTCTATATTAGGAAATCATAATCAGTCAAAATGACTGTCTCTTGCAGGTTTCTCTTACTCCGCTCACAGGAGGGCATTGAGGGGTTCACTTTGTAGAGCATTATTTAATATTATCTTTTTAAAAAGATTTTATTTACTTATTTGAGAGAGAGAGAATGAGCAGTGGGGAGGGGCCGAGGGAGAGAGAGAGAGAGAGGCAGACTTCCCGCTAAGCAGGAAGCCCGCCGGGGGGGGGGCTCGATCCCAGGACCCGGAGATCATGACCTGAGCTGAAGGCAGGTGCTTAATACACTGAGCCACCCAAGCCCCCGGGATTATTTAATAGTATCTTAAAAAATGGGAAATACTGGCTGAAGGTGCAGTCAGTTAGTTGTCTATAATTTGCCAAGAGAGATGCTATTTTCTTAAGTGAATTAAATCAAAATCAAAGCATGGGGACTTGAAATAAACTCGTGAGACCTAGTCATATGGTTAATGCATAGGACAGACCAGATGCAGATGTCCCGACGCGTCTTTTTTTGGTTCGCTTTGTTCTCATTTCTCACATCATACCGTGCAGTTTTCTGATGTAGGGAATCACTTCTTGACAGAGTAATCAAGTTTCTCCCACGTGACCAACTTGCCTGCGAGGAGGAGGTCTGAAAAAGAATGCGTGCCAGTCCCTTTCTAGCCCGATCTCAAATCAAAGTTGCCTCCACAGGTATTGTAGCTGGAAGCTTCTGATGAAAAAGGAGTTCCCAAAACACATGAGAAAACCTCAGTCACAGCTATGTAAAACTACCCTCCTGTCTCCTGATGAACTGTCCGTAGGAAGTGTGTCGTTTATTCTCTCACTCTGCACCGGATTTAAATGGGCAGATAGCGGCAGGATTTGAAAAGGTTTTCATCATGACTTAAGTCGTTAAGATTTAGAGTATTTTGTTTGTCCGAGTGTCTCCCCAGTACAAACCTTAGCCATCAATATTAAAATGGAGAATTCCTTCCTTTGGTATTCACAAGCATAACATACATAATCCTTTATCTTTGGCGGACCTATTAGCTTTCTGGCCTTTGGTTGGTCGATGTATACAGTATCTATAGTTATTGCATGCAAGTGTTCTCAACTGACTTGCAAACCCTTTGATCAAACCAGCTAAACTTGATTTTCCAGATTATTCAAGAGACAAGGCACACATCTATCAGCTTTACAAGTCCTGGCAAGCAATCCAGACCCCATGCTCCCCCACTCCCTTCATCAGAATCAAAGGTAAACGGGGAGCCAGTTCTCATTTAAATATGTCGCATCGGCATCTTGCCTCCACCTCCACAGTTGTAGCACCAGAAGAAAAACAACAGGCGAAGTAAGAAAAAGGTTTCCTTGGCAAGGAGGCCAAACTAAATAATGACACCCAAAGCCAAAACATGCTTCACTGAAACTCAACTTTAGTCAATTCAGCCTGCTGGAAACAAAGCTTTTTTTGTGATTTCAAAAGTGAACATTGTACTTTGCCCTGGCAGCCATTTCTGGGTTTTGAATGATCCGATTATGCATAAATCCCCGGCCTACAGGTCTTTCAGCACCTCGATCCCACGAGTGATTTGAAAACATGACTGAAAATTTCTATATACACTGCCCACCCTTTGCGTCCTCCTATCCTTTTGAAATATACACTTCGGGTTGCACTGTTTTGACATACATTGTCATTGTGTGCTTTCTCTCCCCCACTCTGTCTCTTTCATTACTTTGGAAATATTGCTAGGATGTCAGGTCTCTGTTTCCCGTTCCTTCGAAGCTCATGCTCTTCATCACCCTGTCATCCATATTGTGCTTTGTTGATACTACGGTCCTCTTGACTTCCCTGAGACACAATGACTTGAAGTTGCCATATGGGTCCGCCTTTGTGATTCGTCCAGTTTGTAGTAAAGAGACAGCAAGCAAAAATCAGTTTTTTTGTTTGTTTGGTTTTGGTTTTTTGTTCTTAAATAATTGGAGCAGTGATGTCAAGGTGTTTATTTGAACAGTGACATGTGTGCTTGGTTGGGGAGTAGCTGATGGACGAAAAGTATAAAATAGGACCTGTTTGAGAACACGTGGTGGCTTGGAAGGGTTAAAGAAGCAGAGGAACACTTACTCGGCTTCACTTTTCTTTGGGGAGCTCAGAGCTAGCAATGCTGGCTACAATCCGTGCTGCATACATCCTGAATAAGGTCCCAGAGTAATTGTCAGTTGCCTTCCCCCCCCCCAACACTGGAGATATTCCCTATCATTTTGGCTACATTCCTAAACGCGCCATCACATTCTGTGTCTCGGGAGTTTCCGCTGATATCGACAGGACGCTTTCTTACCTCGCTCTGCAGTGTCATCTGGTAGCTCTCTGTTAACTCTTATTTGTCCCTGCAGAGCACGTTGTAGGGCTGCCTTCCCACTGGGACCATGCAGGTATGAGTGACAAGCATGGTGAAGCCAGAAAGGACACTTTTTACCAGGGCAGACGCTCCTTGGGGCTACAGAAATTGCAAGGCAAATTCTCTGTAAGTCACCCCAGTGCCCCAGTGAAGTCATAAATGGATCCCTCCAAGTCAACGCTGGGATAGGGTTAAGTCTACGATCCATCATGGGACTTTCCTGAAAGGTTATTGTTGCTAAGACCAACCTTTAAGGAGAATAGATAACTATATTTAGAGATAGAAAATTCTGTGGATCTCAGCAGCTGTTGACACTTGTTGCTTACTCTATCTTTGTGTGTGTGTGTGTGTGTGTGTAAAACGGCACTCTCCTGGTTTTTCCTCCTACCCCTCTGACAACTTGTTCTCAATCTCCTCTGCTCTTTCTTCTCAATCTAGATGTTCTAGGGAGATAACATTATCTACTAGTACAGTTTCAATTACCTACTATATAGTAAGAACTTTCAAATCTAATCTCCAGGTAGCACTGCTCATTAGGGTTTCAGAATCACATATCCAACTAATTCGATGTCCTGGTGACCCCCTTCTGGCCTGTGGCCTGTGGCCTACATCCCAGTGAATAACATCACCTTTACCACATTTGCTCAAGCCATAAACCTGAGAATCCTTCTGATTCTTCCTCTTCCCTTACTTCACATGTCTAATCAAACCAGGTCCTACTGATTCTACCTCTCGGAAATCTCTTAGATCTCCCCATTTCACTCCATCTCCTCTGGCATGTGCATCCATGGCTCTGCACTATTTTCTGCCTGGCTTCTTAGCTGGGCTCCCGCCCTCAGCCTTGGAGATTGACCTCTCTAAACTATAACTCAAATCTCCCAGTCTTAAAACCTGCCTTAAAGCCATCAGTGGCTCCTCCTTGCTCTTAGGATAACAGCTAAACCTTCTTGGGGCACCTGGGAGGCTCAGTCAGTTAAACATCCAACTCTTGATTTTGGCTCAGGTCGTGATCTCAGGGTTGTGAGATCAAATCCCAGGGCACAGGTTGCATGCTCAGTGGGGAGTCTGCTTGAGATTCTCTCTCTCTCCCTCTCCTTCGCCCCTCCCCCTGCTCATGCATGCTCTCTCTCTCTCTCAAATAAATAAATCTTAAAAAAGAAAAAGCTAAACCTTCTAACACCGCTTACAAAGTCTGTATATTCTTGGACTCTGTATTCCCCTATGGCCTCAACTCTTTACCCTTCACCTCTTGAATGCCACTCTTGAGATAGTCTGTTTACTTCTCCATCTCCCCATGCTGATTGTTGCCTTTTACCTGGTTATGTTTGCTCCTCCTTATACGTGGATGATGCACTCAACCCTCAAGTTTTGTTTCTATGAGGCTATGTTTGGGAAGCCTTCTCTAATGTTTCAGCTCTGAGTTATAGCACCTCCTATTCCCCTCTCCACTCCTGCACATCGTAACATTTATCTCTGTGTATGATAGTCTCTTTAATAGTTTCCGTTTTTCATTCTTCCCGCCCTGGGAGGGCAACAACTTGCCAAATGTCCAGTATGTCCTATGTAGTTAATAAATATTTGGGAAAAAGAAGAACAAATGAATGCAGCAAAACAGGGTCCATCAATACTAGCAGGCTCTAACACACTGGCTGAGACAAATAATATGTCTCCTGCATTCCTGAATACAGTGTTAGAGTCATATTTAATTGAACAGAAAGGAAATTAGGGAAATGTTAGGGCTTTCAGGATTCTTAGAGATCATCCTCATTTTATAGGTGAAATAACAAAGGCCCAGAGAGTGTAAGTTATTTCATTGTCATCCCATAAGTTGACTTCTGTTACTCCTGCCCCAGTATCCTTTTTTTTTTTTTTTCAGGCTTTAAAATTGTTGCCACTTGGGGAGCCTGGGTGGCTCAGTCGTTAAGCGTCTGCCTTCGGCTCAGGTCATGATCCCAGGGTCCTGGGATCGAGCCCCGCATCGGGCTCCCTGCTCGGCGGGAAGCCTGCTCTCCCTCTCCCACTCCCCCTGCTTGTGTTCCTGCTCTCGCTATTTCTCTCTCTCTGTCAAATAAATAAATAAAATCTTAAAAAAAATAAAATAAAATAAAATTGTTGCCACTTTGAGATGTATGAAACAGTGGCCCACTTTTTGGGTTTGTTTATTTTAATGTTTATTTCCCTGACTACTACTGAGTTGAACATATTTCTAATATTTATTGGCCACGTGGGGTCTTTCTTTATTCAGTTGCTTATTTGTATCATTTGTCCATTTTATATTAGATCATTTTTTCTTGCACATTCTTAGGAATTCTTTATATATTCTTCATACTAATTCTTAGCCATTTATATAACTTGTAAATATAAATGTATATTCAGTAAATGAATGAATCGTTAATTTATGGTGTACTCACATATTGGAAATAGAAACTGAAGTGAATGAACTGGCTCTACACATCATCAGCATTGATGATATCAGAAAATGTGTTGCCTCCAAAAAACAAATAACAAATCAACACACATATAATACAATGTCACAAAACAATTCTAAATAACGTTTATAAGTACATACATATAAGGAAAAAGCAAAAGACAGAATGCACATCTTTCAGGCCTGGGAAAACGGATGTGTTGGAGGAACTTAGAGAAGATGCAGAGTTCTAGTGATGGGAGAAGCTTCTAGTAAAGAGGGTGGTGGAAAAAAGCAGATCATGAAATACGTTGCCAGCTGACACAGAGTTGGGAAGAGTTGTAGACCTATGAGCATTATAGTTCCTGGAAGGAGAAACCTATCTGTGAGAAAAATAATGTTTTGATTACACTTTTACAACCCATTTATATTGAACAGATTGTAGGAGATGAAAAGGAACTCAAAGCTCATCTTGAAGTCCAACTCCTTCATTTTAGCCACAGGAAAAAAAGGAGGCTCAGAAAAGTCAAAGTGTAAAGTAGAGGGAGGGCACTTTGCACAAGAATATTGGGACACAACTAATCCAATCATTCAATATATTTTTACTGGCTGACGTTTTAAAATAATTTTTTTTTTTAAGATTTATTTATTTATCCCGGGGTGGGGGTGGTGGGAGGGAGAGAGGGGAAGGGAGGGGGAGAGAACAGACTCCCCACTGAGCATGGGAGTCTGACACGGGGCTCAATCCCACGAGCCATGGGATCGTGACCTGAGCAGAAATCAAGAGTTGGAACCCAACCGACTGAGCCACCCAGGTGCCACTTTACTGGCTGACTTCTTAATTGATGTAACAACTAATTGCACCATAGTGATAGTAAGTTTTTGAAAGACTGGTACAGAGAATAGATAAATTTCGATTAGGAGGTAGGGATATCGTTTTGACAAGTGGGACGTAACAATGTAGACTTTTGAACATCAAACAGGTAGCACCTGTGGGTTCTGCTTGCTGGCTGACCAATATCATGTTGGAACAATTTGGGCTCTAATGGCTCCAATAAAGACTATCTCATTAGGTAGCCCAAGGCCAAGAGATAACTGTAAGGTCCTTCTGTGAAGATCTGCAGAAGGTAACCTAAGGGGTCACCACCACTGATGGGGTTATTTTTTATTTTTCTATGGGATTTTCTTCTGGTAGGACAGGTTGTGAGACCAGAGAAGCACCAGTGACATCCATCTTGGCCTTGGTGACATCTACCTAAGGCTCACTGTCTGTTCCAGCCCAGATAAAGGTAAAGGAGGCAGCATAAACCACTCTAAGTTAGCTCATTCATCAGCTTTCCCGTCATAATTGACCTCACATTGCCTCAGTTAGAGATACTGGTCTATGGACACCAGAGAGGCCAGATATATCTCCTTTGACATAAACATATGGGGTTGAGTCAGAGAAGAGATTCTTTTGAAGGTATCTTCAAGAGTTTTTTCCACAACATATCAATACTATGATGAATCAGATTAGCTAATTGCATTTCAAAAGGAATAGGGAGCTTTGTCCCAAAGTGGAGATGCAAGACTGGCAGGTTTCAGCACGTTGATGGTAAGCTAGGCCAAATAAAAAACATCACAGCCTTAAACTTCTGGCCAACTCTTACTCAGACATCTTCTGACATCTTCAGATTAAGTCCCTCTATTTTTTACACATTCTTGGAACTCTGCATTTTCCTTTGTAGCACTTAATCAGTTTTTTAATTAAGTACTCATTGGAGTCATATGTGTTTAATGTTTGTCTGTCTAGATAGACTGTAAACTCCATGAGTAGGGGGACCACATCTGTCTTATTGTTTGCAATATTATGGAGCCTTAGCCTGGTATCTAGTTTATAATAGGCACTCAACATGGAATGTATAAGTGGTTAAGTGAATGAGTGTAAGAAAAAAAAAATGGAGTCAATGAAGAATGAGTGAGTCAATGGATGGTATTGGTGGAGCAGTAGGAACACAAATGAGGAGGGTAGGACTATGTGGGCCACCATAGGTTGGGCCCTGTCCTTTAAACAATCAACTTGGGGTGAGGCAAGGAGCAGCAAATGTTTTAGGGGCAGGATGGAAAAAAATCTCTGGTTAGTTGGCGGTACCAAGAACCTGTTTCTGAGAATAAAGGAGATTAGTTATCCCTGGAGATATTCCAAACTCAATTTTAACTATTTTAAAATTTTTCCTGGGTTAGCCACACCACAATGATCTGAGTAGATTACTGCAATATTACCTGGCAGCCTCAAAAGACAATGATATCTAAAGGAGGACCATGAGAGTGTTTCTTCAAATGTAGATTTAGTCCTATGGAGTTTGTAAGATTGGACCCTGGTAATCCTCAAAATCTTAAAACAATGGTTCCTTGTAGCTACCATTGTCTTTTATGACTTAACTACCCATTAGTGAGATGACTCAGGACATAAAGACATTGCACAAATATGAAATATTATTACTATACCATAACCATTTGATTCCAGATGACTTACCTTAAAGAACAGTGTATTCACTTCTACTTTCCCATGACATTTAAATCTGGGTTTATGAGATTCCCAGAATAGGAAGAACAAACAATTGAGAACATAGAATTCAGTTGTCTGTGTGATCTAGCTGCCTCCCTGTTCATGTGCTATCTACACTGGTCAAAAATATAGTAGTCCTATATGATATGAAATATTTTATCTTTGTTTCTGGATTGAGGAATATAGGCATAGGTTTTATAGTGATCACCACTGATCTTTACTTTAAAAACCGATACTTCAGTTCATTTTCTGGTTCAAAATAAACTAAGAACTCCATGTTAATATTGCTTCTTTTGATCATGTCATGTGCACTTGCAGGTTGAAGGGGTAGTTACAATCAAGCTTGGCTTTGATGTGCTGTTTTGTAATAAGGGGAGATCATCAGTATTTTCAAAAATATAACCTCCTTGATTTCCTTTTGTTTAAATTGAATTTGTTTATAGCAGCATAAAAGCTTTCCCTTCTTTTTTGGACTAGGCAGTGATTTAAATTTCTTTAAATTAATAGACTTTATTTTTAAAAACAATTTTAGTTTCCAGAAAAATTGAGCAGAAAGTACAGAGTTTCCATAAACTTCTCTCTCCTCCACCCCCAGTTTCCCCTTTTATTAACATTTTGCATTAGTGTGGTGCATTTCTTTCTTTTCCTTTTTTTTTTTTTTTTAAAGATTTTATTTATTTGACAGAGAGAGACACAGTGAGAGAGGGAACACAAGCAGGGGGAGTGGGAGAGGGAGAAGCAGGCTTCCCACGGAGCAGGGAGCCCGACGCGGGGCTCCATCCCATGACCCTGGGATCATGACCTGAGCCAAAGGCAGACGCTTAACGACTGAGCCACCCAGGCGCCCCTAGTGTGGTACATTTCTAAGAGTGATGAACCAATATTGGTACATCATTATTAATTAAAGTTCATAGTTTACATTAGGGTTCACTCTTTGCATTATCCAGTTCTATGGGTTTTGACAAACACATAATGCCATGTATCCACCATCACAGTATCATACAGAATAGTTTCCCTACCCTAAAATTCTCCTGTTCTTCATCTGTTCACCCTTCCTGCCCTCCCTCAAACCCCTCAATGGTTTAATTTTATGAAAAGTAGAATCATATTCTTCTTCTTTTTTTTTTTTAAAGATTTTTATTTATTTATTTGACAGAGAGAGAGACAGCGAGAGCAGGAACACAAGCAGGGGGAGTGGGAGAGGGAGAAGCAGGCTTCCTGCCGAGCAAGGAGCCCGATGCGGGACTCGATCCCAGGACCCTGGGATCATGACCTGAGCTGAAGGCAGACGCTTAACGACTGAGCCACCCAGGCGCCCGAATCATATTCTTCTAATAGCAGCATAGAAGAATGCCAGAAACATGCCAAATACCAAAAGGACATGTATAATATTTTATTCTCATTCTATTATTATTTTCATCTTATCACTCCAAGTTCTGGTTTTGAACAATACATAGATAAATATGAATTTAATTAAATTCTCAGAAAGCTTATCAATGAATTCTTTTCATCTATTTTTGTCTCTAAATTCTCTGGATAAAATCAGAAATTTTCTTTCTTCCTTCCCTCCCCCTTTTATTGAAGGTGAGAGGTACTGAATTGTGGTTCATCATGAGTACAATTAGCTCTTGTCCCCAAGTCATCAAAATAATCACACACCCCCATCAGTAATACCATGTTCAGCAGCAGCATCAACATCACCAGGAATCTTTATTAAGTACCTAAATGTGCACAATGCTTGTTAGGCTTATCAGAAGGAACTGCTTGACAGCCATTCTCTGGATCCCTGAGTCTTACCCAGAGCCTTTCCTGCCTCCTGGAGGAGGTGCTGAGATTAGGGAAACCTTTCCCTTGGCATTGCCAGGCAATCAGGCTTAGAGTCCTGAAATAGATACCCTTTCTCTTGATACTGCTTCAGTGTGTTGCAGAATTAAAGCACCTATAGAAGAAGATGGTAGAGGCAGCATCTCTCCACCCTGGATCAAAGGAACTGGAATTTCCCAGCTCTGTAGCAACTGAACTCCCTAAAGAATAACTTGTTTAATTCATATGAATATTATATTACCTTCTTTGGCATTCATAGACGCCAACATGTCCTCCAGAGCATGGTACTTAATTGTTTTTCTTATTAGTTCAAAAAATAAAACATGTTGAAAACATTGCCATGGCTGTTCCTCTAATTAATAAAAAGACTGTGTTGAGTTTAAAAACAACTAACTCTTTTCATGTCCAAGTTACTTTTAGTAGTTATTATAAATTATTACCTTCCTCCACATCAGAGGTGTCTTATGACTAAAGGACGAGACAGCCCCCATGATGCTCTTTAACAATGACTCTTATGTTTCTTTTGGTAAACTCATAATGTTAATTACACTCTGCAACAGATGGAGTGCCTTGCATCAAGGACCTCAGTGCACCTTGCAAATGTCATGAGTCATCAAAGCCCTTCTATAATGGAGGGAAGTATCTGTGGTCACAATTTTAACAATTTTAGTTAAAAAAGCACAGGGAAGGTAAGTGTTTTTGTTTTTTAAAGTGGAATATGTTTTAGTCAAAAGACTTAGTCATCATTTAAGAAGGCAGAGACACTCAATGACTATTTACTGAATGAAACTCAATGAATATAAATGAATGAAATGGTTCATCAACAAGATTTGGCTGTCCTGGCAATGAACACCTGGACCATATTAATTATTTTGAAGAGTGATGAATAGATCAGAAGTGATTTACTGCTAATTAACTGGTCTTTACAATGATTGGTATAGGAAATGGTGATTTAACCACCATTACGATATAGCAGATCTAGAAAACAGAAATGGTCAAACATTTTTTGTAACAATGATACAGAAACATTGAAATTTAGAGCTAGAAGCTTCCAGAGATTATTTAGTCAATCGCTTTCATATTTCAAATAAGAACAGTGAGATCCGGAAAGGTTAGTAAGGGGCTTGCATGAAATTACTCAGCTTTCAAAACCTTAATTTAATTTCTTTATACTCCCTCCTGTTTCAGAAAGGGTTAAATTTGGCTCCCTCAGCTAGTCAGTGGTATTGCTAACTAGAATCTAGGCTCCTGACCTTAATTGATCCATGTTCCCACTAATTCCATCAAAAAAAAACCCCAAACTTTCACTATTATCTTTCTGCATCCTAACAATCATAACATCATAGCATTTGAAAATTGTAAGGAGGTCACTTTTGTTGATCTTCCTTTTAATTGATGAAGGAATCTGATATTCAGGGAATTTAAGGGACTCACTTAAGGTTGCATGGTGAATTACTGGCCAACAACTGGAATTTCTGTTCCCTCTTCTTTTGCTACATCAGAATCAGATTTTAATCAATAGTCAAGATCCCAGTAATCCATACCACCAATATAATTTCATCTTGATTTTTCTGAAATCCTCTTTTACTAAAGACAAATGAAAAATAGATGAGCTAATAGTAAGGATTTTTAAAAAAAAATGTCCAGGGCATGTCGTTAGGTCAATAATAGTTAAAATTCCACCCATTTATCTTGATATCTTCCAAACCTGTGAATTCAGACAATGATAACTATTATTCATCATAAAGGCACAGGTACTAAAGATCCTAAAGTGCTTCCTGAATTTTCAAAGATTGAACTATCTCCTTCAAGGAGGTTGTATATTTTTATGATGAAAATTGGCAGTCACAGGTAAAATGGTGATACTCCTGGTTTGAACAAGAACATCTATCTAAGTAAAGCAACACATTGATTCTTAACCATCCTCGATAATTAAGGATTTCTAGCATTTTTAGGTGTGTTAAGTTTCCATCATCCCGTTCTACAACCCTAATTCTTTAATTAAATGGAGATTGCCAAATAAAACCGAAGACTGCTCCAGTGAGTTATCAAGATGGCCTTTTCTCTTATTTTACATAGCCTTCCTTCTGTAGAAGCTGTCACACCGCTCCACACTTTGGATCAACTCGTCTAGTTTTTTGAAAGAGACAAATTCTAAAAAGAAAACACCCATATCAAAGAAATCTTGCAATATGACGTTTTCCAATTGTATTGTGGTTTTAAGTGAAGCGGGTAAAGAACGTGGGCAAGGGCGCCTGGGTGGCTCAGATGGTTAAGCGTCTGCCTTCGGCTCAGGTCATGATCCCGGAGTCCTGGGATCGAGTCCCGCATCGGGCATGTTAAAATTTCCCAGCTCTCCTAATGAAACAGAACATAAACATTTTCCTATGGTGAGCTCATGTGTGTCAAGGAAACAAGTGCTCCTGCTGTGTCCTCAGCTTTCATTGTAGACAGAGCAGACCAAGGTGGTTGGATTGCACTTGCAGGCTGCAAATACTCACCTCTAGACTTACTTGCCATCACTGATATTTATTCTGCTGCCTTTACATCTTGTTTCCTTGACACACATGAGCTCACCATAGGAAAATGATTCCATGCTGTTATTTGTATAGGAAATTAACCACAGAGCTCCCCATTACTCTGTTTATTTCTCTGTGTATACTAGGGTCTTTGAAAGGTTGTAAGTGGAATTTGCACTGTGAATTGAATATGAATAAGATAAGGACCAGAAACAAGTTTCTCCCTTCCTTTGGAGCCCCAGACTGCCCTGTGAGCAGGGACATCAGCTCATAGGGGTAGGTATGTCGTTCCTCCCCGCGCCCCCCCCCCCCCCCCCCCCCGCCCTATACCCAGTTCTCCACTAATACCTTATGGCAACTTCAAAAGATCCCTTCAAGACAGTTTGGGTTTTCTAAGTAAATCACTCAAGAAATCAGCATCTTCTACTTTAGTCAAATGCTCTGTTTCGTTAGGAGAGCTGGGAAATTTTAACATGCTGCTCTTCTTTTTACCTTCTTTTTGAAGTATAGTAAAGGGTTAGCAATGATATTTAGCACAAGAAGCAAAGCACAAGAAGCAAAGAACTCTTTAAAGAATTACATCAATCATCTCTTTTATTCCTGTATTTTATAAGTACAAATGCTTATTTTTATAGATTTTTCCCTCTTTAACGTTCTTACCTCCCTTTCCTTGTCTAGGCTCTTAACTTCAACGTAAAAGAGGCAAAGGGTCTATAGAAAAATATTCTAGGTTTATATGTAAAATGATCAGTAAGAGAACACTGAGATGGGAAAGTTGAGACTGCACGTTTTTCTTTATTCTTCCCTAGAGCCGATTGATAGGGAGACCCAGAGGCGAAGTTTGAATCAGTGGCTATCACACTTTGTTGTTACAGCTCCCACCATCTGAAAATACCACAGTGTTAACAGAGGCTGAAATGGAATCCCCATGACACCTTTTCAAATTAAATACATGGCTTGAATTACTAGCTTCATTTGATAGAGAAAGAAAGAAGGATATTAATGTGTATTACCTGAACCCTCCAAACACTGGTAATATAACTAGTGACTGAAAGTCTAACTTCAGGTTCTGGCCCTAAGAATTTGAATTCAGGTTCATTCAACAAACAGGTAAGGAGCTTTCAGCTATGTGCCAAACACCAGGCCGGTTAAAAATTATAGTGTAGGTAGGAAAAGAGAATCAGAGTGAAGTTAAGGTTAGTTTTTAGGCCACTGATTTTGCCTTTTAAAACTGTGACTGTTTAGAATTATAGACTTTTCAATATACTGTGTTCTGTAGTTGGAAAAAAAAAATGGAGAAATGTGACACCCAGTAAATACTCAGATATAGAAATGGAGTGAATGATCGCTAACTAAATTATTTCAAACTGGAATAAAACTCAAATTTACTTTTTTTTGAAGATATCTAAAATTATGTATTTATTTATTTTTAAATTCCAGTATAATTAACAAATAGCATTGTAATAGTTTCAGGTGTACAATATAGTGATTCAGTAAATTTATAAACTACTCAGTGCTCATCAAGATAAGTGTACTTTTCTTTTTAATAAGTATATTCTTTAATCCCTATCACCTATTTCACCCATCACCCCACTCACCTCCCGTCTGGTAGCCGTCAGTTTGTTCTCTATAGTTAAGAGTCTATTTCTTGGTTTTTTTCCCTCTATCTCCCTCTTTTCCTTTGCTCATTTATTTTGTTTCTTAAATTCTATATATGAGTGAAATCATATGGTATTTGTCTTTCTCTAACATATTGCGTTTAACATTATACTGTCTAGATCCATGCATGCTGTTCTGAATGGCAAGATTTCATTCTGTTTTATGGCTGAATAATATTCCATTATATATAGATATAGATGATATAGATACATACCACTACTTCTTTATCCATTCATCTATCAGTGGACACTTGGACGGCTTCCATAGTTTGGCTATGGTAAATAATGCTTCAATAAACATAGGGGTGTCTGTATCCCTTTGAATTAGTGTTTTTGTATTTTTTAGGTAAATACTCAGTAGTGCAATGACTGGATCATAAGGTAGTTCTAGTTTTAACGTTTTGAGGAAATTTCATATTGTTTTCCAGAGTGGCTGCACCAGTTTGCATTCCCACCAACAGTGCACGAGGGTTCCCTCTTCTCCACATCCTCTCCGACATTTGTTGTTTCTTATGTTTTTGATTTTAGCCATTCTGACATCTTTTCACATTTAGCCACCTGTATGTCTTCTTTGGAGACATGTCTCTTCGTGTCTTCTGCCCATTTTTTAATTTGAGTTTTTGTTTTTTGGTGTCAAGTTCTATAAGTATTTCATATGTTTTGGATACTAACCCTTTATCAGATATGTCATTTGCAGATATTTTCTCCCACTCATTAGGGTGACTTTTAGTTTTATTGGTTGTTTCGTTTGCAGTTCAGAAACTTTTTATTTTGAGGTAGTTCTAATAGTTTATTTTTTGCATTTATTTCCTTTGCCTCAGGAGACATATCTAGGGAAATGTTACGATGGCCTATGTCAGAGAGATTACTGCTTATGCTCTCTTCTAGGGTTTTTATGGTTTCAGGTCTCATATGTAGGTCTTTAATCTATTTTGAGTTTATTTTTGTGGATGGCCTAAGAAAGTGGTCCAGTTTCATTCTTTAGCATGTGGCTGTCTACTTTTCCTGACATTATTTGTTGAAGAGACTGTCTTTTCCCCACTGTATATTCATTCCTCCTTGGTCAAATATTAATTGACCATATAATTGTGGGTTTATTTCTGGGTTTTCTGTTCTCTTCCACGGATCTATGTGTCTATTTTTGTGCCAGTACCATACTGTTTTGATTACTACAGCTTTGTAGTATAACTTGAAATCTGGAATTGGGATGCCTCCAGCTTTGTTCTTCTTTTTCAAGATTGCTTTGGGTATGCAAGTTCTTTTGTGGTTCCACAGAAATTGTAGGATTGTTTGTTCTAGTTCTGTGAAAAATGCTGTTGGTATTTTGATGGGATTGTATTCAATCTGTAGATTTCTTTGGGTAGTATGGACATTTTAATAACATTTATACTCCAATCAATGAGCATGGAATGCCTTTCCATTTGTTTGTGTAGTCTTCAATTTCTTTCATCGGTGTTTTATAGTTTTCAAAGTACAAGTCTTTCACTGCTTTGGTTAAATTTATTCCTAGGTACTTTACTATTTTTGGTACAATTGTAAATGGGATTGTTCTCTTAATTTCACTTTTTTAAAAGATTTTTTATTTTAAGCAATCTTTATACCCAACACGGGGCTGGAACTCAACAACCCTGAGAGTTCGAGAGTCACGTGGTCTATCAATGGAGCCATCCAGGCACTCCTCTTAATTTTACATTCTGATGCTTCATGATTAGTGTATAGGAGGAATTCAACAGATTTCTGTCCATTGATTTGGTATCCTGCAACTTTACTGAATTACTGTATCAGTTTTAGTAGTTTTTTGGTGGAGTCTTTAGGGTTTTTATATATGGTACCATGTCACCTGCAAATAGTGGGAGTTTTACTTATTCCTTACCAATTTGAGTGTCTTCTATTTCTTTATGTTGTCTAATAGCTGTGGCTAGGACTTCCAGTACTTTGTTGAATAAAAATAGTGAGAGTGGACATCCTTGTCTTGTTCCTAACCTTAGGGGAAAAGCTCTAAGTTTTTCCCCATTGCATATGATTTTTGCTGTAGGTTTTTCATATAAGGCCTTTAATATGTTGAGGTATGTTCCCTCTACATCTACTTTCTCAAATGCTTCTTCTGCATCTATTGAAATGATAAAACTCAAATTTACTTCTCTATAACAGAAATTTAAAAATTTATTTGCCAAAGCTCCTGAATGTTACTATAATTTCTAAGAGCCGTTCTATCAATATAATAACTGAATCTCTAGTCATATGCAAAGCATGGTCCCAGGTGCTGAGAGGACCCAGAAATATGAACCCAAGGGGCTGATTCCAAGCAGTATTCACCATGAGGTGCTGATGTGGAGTACGTGCTAATATGGAGTCATGACTTCTGTTTTACCAATAACGAAAGTCTTATCTCATTTGTCTGCATTATCCATTCCATGGCTTTGGTTTATTCAATCTCCCACTTTCAGTAGAATCTAAAGAACTTTCCTACTGACTATTCCTCACTGTATCTTTTTAACATCCTTATGATTAAAGCAATGCAGTTATTATTATCCTCATTTTATAGACAACAAACTGAAGTTATTAAGAAATGGAGTCAATCATTCAAGGTCAAGCAAAGTCTCCTGACTTCCCCATTCATTTCTTTTCACTAAACTTGCCTGCCTGAAGGATACTTGAGCTTCCTCACAAAAAGTTGGAAGGCACTTAATACATTTTTTTTTTTCAGTAAAGCTTTTTCTAATTAAAATATTTGATTATAATACCATACAAAGAAAGGAAAGAAAGAAAAACACATCTCATCCCACTCACCCAGTTTCTCTTTTTATTTTTTATTTTATTTTTTTAAAAAAGATTTTATTTATTTATTTGAGACAGAGAGAATGAGATACAGAGAGCATGAGAGGGAGGAGGGTCAGAGGGAGAAGCAGACTCCCTGCCGAGCAGGGAGCCCGATGCGGGACTCGATCCCGGGACTCCAGGATCATGACCTGAGCCGAAGGCAGTCGCTTAACCAACTGAGCCACCCAGGCGCGCCAGTTTCTCTTTTTAGATAATCTTTTACGAGCATATAAAGTTTAAAAAATGAGATTGTATTACATAAACTGTTTTGTGTCCAGTAAATGCAGAATGATTGCCTTACTAACTATATGAATGAATTATAAAAGAATTTTGCCCCTCTTTATGGCATGTGTTTTCTGCCGTCCATCATTTATTTAGTATAGTTCTTGTTTTCTAAATGAGATTTGTTTGGGGGTGAAATCCATACCGGGTTCAACTTTATTTTTAAATTCCTTAGCACTTAGCAATGTATCCTGAGCAGAGTATGTGTTCAATAAACATTTGTTGAATGCATGAATGATTACTTCCACTGGGGAAAATAAAACATGAACATGTCAGTGAGAGTAGATTCTCTGCTCCCTGAGCTCCCTGATGGCAGTGGCTATAGTCTTGCTAGTAACACAGCTGGTAACTGAAAGCCTAACTGAAAATTCTGGATCCCATAGTTCTAGTGTCTTCTTCAGCACCTACCTGGTTCCACACAGGTACTCTGTCAGTGTCTGTGGGATGAAGAGAGCAAGAAAAGGAGGAATGGGAAAGTAGCTTATACTAATGCTGCACAATTGTTTCATGTTCCTTAAGAGCCAGTGACTCCTCTAAATGCTCTATCTGGACCATGGCATTTACTTCTATGAGGTAGATTCAATCAGTATCTGCATTTACCAAAACCAAAGCAGAGAGAGTTAAGTAATTTGCCCAGGCTCACATAGCTTATAACTGGTAGGCAACGGGATTCACACTCAGTGTTCTTTATCACTGAGTTACACTGCCTCTTGATAGAGCCACATGGGTTTCAGTATAGCACAGGAGGAAAGAAGGAAAGAGTGGTTACTAGCAGAACATCAGTCATAGCCAACATATTATAGTGGTGAAAGCACTAGAGAAAGATCCAAAAATCCTACGTCCCAATAATAATTTTTCCTGATTCATTTAACTTCATCAAATGTCTCTGGACTCACTATTCTAATCTGCTAAATGGCTATAATTATCCTAGAACTAATTTACTCAAAGTTGTTGTTAATTAATGTAAACATAATTTGAACTGAGTGAAGTATTAAGTGCTGTGACTACATAAGCTGAGTATTTTGATAGCTCTTATATACACGGCACAGTGTCTTTTATCTGTTATTCTCAACACATCTTCACACAGCAAGGAAAATTGGCTTTATTCAACTGAATAGAGGCACTAAAAGGAGCATTATTAGACTCTCCACAGATTCTTTACAAATGTAGTTTGATCAAAGACACACATTTAAATATTATTATAGACTTTCTATAAAATTTTTATGATGGAGCATGGATGGAGTCTCAGTTTAGTATCTGACACATGGGGCATTACCCGACTGCCTGACAACACAATGGTGGGGGAGGAGTGTGGGAGGGGGGCAAATGTATAATCAGAGGGAAGAGCTCCACCTACTGATCAATAGTACCACTTCCTCCCACACCCTTGGAAATCCTAATCCTAATCCGCAACTTTAGGAACACAATTACTGCTGCCGTCACCGCATACGCACGCAAACACACAAACCCTGTCATTTATTATTTACTATCTGACAAACAATTGAAAGTTGTTTCCATTAATTCTAAAGGCAACCTTAGTAGGAGTAGTGAACAGCAGACCCTGAACCCAGGCCACCGGGGCTCACAGCCTGCATCTGCCATTTTCTAAGTGTGTGGTCTTGGGCAATTTCCTTAATCTCCCCTGGCATCCATTTCCCCATCTGTAAAACAGGGTTTTTAATAACTTCTATCTCACTGGGTTATAATGAAGATTAAATGAATCGATGTTTGTAAACAGCTTACAAAAATGCTTGACATGTAATAGGTATTTGTGAGATGCATTTCAAAATGGAAAGGATGGTTGATGAAGCTGAAGTTTATAGAAATTCGTCACAGAACTCTTGGGAGGAGCCGAACACAGACTCTCGGACCCTCAATGTCTGTGCTCTTAAAGCAACGAGCAATACATCTTCCTAACATGTGCTCTATGATGGAAATATAACCAAAAGGAGCTAAGGAGCACATGCATTTGGGATCTTAATTACTGATAATGATTTTCTATTTTACTTAAGTTTAAGTTTTTCCATATTATCTTTTCTATTCTTATCTTGGATTCCTAATCATTGCCCAATCCCTTACCTTCATCCAATTGTTGCTACAAGAATTCTCATGAAAGGGCGCCTGGGTGGCTCAGTTGGTTAAGCGACTGCTTTCGGCTCAGGTCATGATCCTGGAGTCCCGGGATCGAGTCCCGCATCGGGCTCCCTGCACAGCAGGGAGCCTGCTTCTCCCTCTGACCCTCCCCCCTCTCATGTGCTCTCTCTGTCTCAAATAAATAAATAAAATCTTTAAAAAAAAAATAAAAAAAAAATAAAAAAAAAATAAAAAAAAAGAATTCTCATGAAAAAGAGCAATAATTCCCCTGATTATGATGGTCACGGAGCATTTCTCTATTTGCCTTGTAATTTTGAGAGCTATTCCTAAACGTCGCCCTGTTATTGCTTACAAATTTCTTATTTCAAGGTCCTGTCTCAACCCGATTGTTGAAATCACTATTCAACACATGGGGCATTACCCGACTGCCTGACAACACAATGGTGGGGAGGAGTGTGGGAGGGGGCAAATGTACGTCATTTACAATGAAAAATTTAACTGTCAAAAGGTTTAGATTGATTGAGTTGGCAGATCAATACACTATCTCCCACAGTCAAGCAGTGTGGAAACCAAATCATCTGAAGTTTGATGATTAATATAATGTATTAATTATATAATATATAATTTTAATATATATTAAAATTTAATATTTTAATTTAATATAAAGGCCTGCATTTGTAATGATAATTTGTTCACTCTATTGAAGCTGCTTGTGGAAATGCTTACAAAGATCATAAAGGAAGGAGTTGGTGTTTTTTTACAAACTTGAATAAGCACCAACTGCTCAGGCAGTGACTTCAGACTCACTGGAACAATTTGGAATTTAGATTGAATGGTAGGCCTTTGATGATTCATAACTGAGAGAGGTAAATAGGCTAAAGGTGCAGGGAGCTATTAGACAAAAGTTCTGAGCATCAGCAACCCCAAAATGAAGATGAGTAAGAGACAGATCCATAGGAAAGACTGATAGTATACAGTTTCTTTTCCTTCCTAAATCAACATATAGAAGAGATAGTCACAACTTAATGATATGTGCAACGGGAAAAAATATTTATTTGAGAAAATTTTCCCTAAATATTTATTTGGAGAAGCTGCTGGAGATTTATTACACCATTTTAAGTAGGGTTGGGTCTCTCCATATTTTACATGGGATTTACAAAATTTGTTAAGCTCCCAGGGAGAAACAAAGATAATTAAAATGTTGGGAAATAGAGTAGGTGAGGAAAAAAATAAAGGACTGTGAGGAATTTAATCTGGGGGAAAAGCAATTAGGGATAACTTCAGTGTTTTCAGGTCTATGGAATGCTATTTGTTGAAGAACCAAGTTATTTGTTCTCTATTTCAATAGAGATCAGAAATAGAAATGGACTTGTCGCAAGAAAGCTTATGTTTACACACAATGAAGAACTTCTTGTTTAAACTCTAGAACTTATGAGGGAGGAAAATTGTGGGTCTTTGCTTCAGGAAATCTTTAAGAATTGAAAAGGTAAACCCTAGGTAATCTCATGTGGTGTTGGGTTGAAGCAGAAGGCTTAACTGGAATTTCTTTAGGTCTCATCTAGTACTTAAATGCCATGATTGCATAAATAAGAATGTGTCCACAAAGCAGGAAAAGAAGTAGACAGAACAACCAGGCATGACCCATTTAGCAATATAGTTGCTATTCCTGAGCAAAGACTTTGGAAATCTCTGTTTCGAAGCAGAGTTACAATGTCCGATACCTTTTAAGTTATAATAGCCAAAACCTGTGACCACTTTGGAAGGTTCTGGTCAGCATTCACTTTTTTTAGCCTTATGGGTTGGGTTACTTTGAGTAGCAAAGGACATATTCAACACTTTTCATTTGTGTGGAAATTTGTAACTAGTGTGTGTGTGTGTGTGTGTGTGTGTAGTGTGTGTATCTAAACATAGTTCCTGTTATAATAAATACAATAGTGTAGATAAATGTGTCTGAGACAGGCACAGTTTAGTCACTTTTTGGTAGTTGTCTGATGATAGACCTTACATTGAAATTAAAGGCTGATGTCTGTATCTGGAGGTGATGGTGAGGTGTCCCCAAAGAGTTTGGAAATAAGGTTGCTCTTATTTTATTATTATTTTTTTAAGGTTAACCTTTAAAAAAATTAAAGTTAGAAAACTCTTGCACAGTGGATATAATGAGCCATCTAAATATGGTGAATGGAGAGTTTGGGAACAATTGACAGTTGAATCAAGGTGAATTGAGGAAGGAATATCAGAAAGGAGAGCTAGAACGTGGTTCTAACTTTATAATTTAGTATGTAGAAATTTAGACATTTGCTTCCTATCCTGTCTTGGAGAAAGCCTCTATAAATATGATGAGGCTCATCAACCACTGAAGCTTTGGAAAGGCCAAGTCACAGAAGCCAAAATTATCAGGGGAGATTTGATAAGACTCTCCTCTCTTGGCTGAATGTCGAATATTACTTGAGTTTCTCTTAGTCCTCCTGCTCTGATTCCCTCTATGCTCACCAAGCAAACTTCAGATGATTTGGTTTCCACACTGCTTGACTGTGGGAGATAGTGTATTGATCTGCCAACTCAATCAATCTAAACTTTTTGACAGTTAAATTTTTCATTGTAAATGACGTATGGGTCCGTCCCTGTGAGCTGAATTAATGTAGATCTACTCAGGAGAGATGTCTCACCCTCGGCATGCCGATATGAATGGTCCGAATCTAGAGGTTTCATATCCTGGTATGTTCGCTAAGGTAAATGCCAACATTCAGGGGTTTGAGTGGTCTCCCTCTCTCTTTCTTTCTCAACTTGCCTTCCTCAAGCTGAAACAAAAATACGATTTAAAAATATTTTCACGCAAGTGACCATTTCCTAGCTCATATACATGAGAGCTCCCTCACTAGTCCTAGAGGGTGGAAGTGAGAAGACCAAGTTAAGACTTGGGAGAAGGAGGCGCTGGGACACTCTCAAGCTGTCCAGCAAGAAGGATAATTCTCATGCCACAACTGGGTCATAGATGACTCACAAGGTCAGCAGCCACACTTATCAGAGACTTTGTGCCTCAATCATTTTGAAATACAGCAGCCCCGTTTCCTGCATGCTTTCCAGTGCTACACCAGAATGGCTTTGTTGAGATGACTGGAAACTCTATAGTGCCATACATCAGAAAACATACATGCATTGGCTCAGATGGTAATGGGTTTCCCGACTCTTGCACAAGCACTGTAGTGGATCTCACTACCACACTACCTCCGCTTGTGACCTTATCAGATTTCATAAGCTAAAGAGACCTTGGCTGAGGTGGTTTGTGAATGGCAGTGGTCCAAGAAAAACCAGGTGCTACAGGAAGTGGAATGGGTGATTCAGTCAGGTGCATTCTTTCTTATGATTCAGGCTGACCCACTAACTCCTCATTGTGAGTGGGCACTCTGCTTTCAGGGGTGCTTATGAATAAGATGTATAGTAAAGGTCTTAATCACGTCTGCTGACTGAAGAGCTTTCACAGAGATTGCTCTACACAATGCCTTCAGAATTTCAAAATGGAAGAATCAATTCTATTGTGGTAATAACTGTTATTGCTAATACCATTTTAGGTATGCTATATGCTCTACTTCCTATCTTTACTCAATACTGAAATGTAGAATATGCTGTTAAGTACTCAAGGCATTTTGCTCAGAGGTAGTTTTGCCCTTAGCCGTGAGTAGAGTATATTTATTCCTTTTTTTTAATTCGTCAGACCTTTGGACTTTAAAACAATAGTTATAAGGAAGGTTACTTGTTTGTTTCATTAACTTGTTTATGCTCTTCCCTTAGGATTTAAAAAGGACTCTGAAGTAGAAGCAAATACCTTAATAAATAAGAAAACTGAGGCAAGAAGAAAATATAGCTGAGAAATTATGGCAGGAGAGGAGTGAACAAACATATATTAAACTACCTATAGCACATATTATAGCTAATCTGTAAAATACAATTACAACAAAACTATTCTTGCTTAATTCAGAATAATGATTGAGCTCTTGCTCTTTGCCATGAGACAGATCTGAGTTTGCATCTGAACTCTGCCATATACTTGCTTTGTTGTTTTGGGCACATTAATTGATGTCTAGACCACGAAATGCAGATAAGAATAAGATCACTTCAAAGAGTTATTAATGAGTATTAAAGAAGACAGCCCATGTGACATATTTAGCACAATGTTTGATGCATAGTAAGGTTTATCAAATGGTAGCTGTTTTTATGATGATGATGATGATTATATTAATTCCCATAAATGTATGATTGAATGGAGAATTTCCCAGTTGCCTTTTTTTTAAACGACTTTACTCAGATCCAGATGCTTTTTAAAAACACGTACGCTTGTGAAGATTAGAAGAAACATGAATCCAGCAAACCATGAAGCATATGACATCGTTCAAATCCATTTTTTCCCCAAGCACTGAGCAGGATTTCTCAATGACACCCCGGTCAACCTTCAGGGCTATATAACCAGGTTCCTGCTGTACTTCGGCCATGCCTTGTCCTTGTCATTTTCCACTTTTCAAGAGTGATATCTGTGATACCTAAAGGCTTTGCTGGCCAATGCAGGGATCTCTTAACAATATATTCATTCATTTTATGAGTAGTCTCAGTTTGTAGAGACTGTAGTTTTTTTGGTTCGTCTTCACTTTGAAGTGACTAGAAGATACACTTGTCTTGGCTGCCCCTCAGTGCCCATGGCCTAGAGAAAATGGAATCTTCCCAAGGCTTTGGCAAATATGTTGTACAACCTGCAGGGATCCTCACCTAATCCTTCCGTCTGTTCTTCCTTCTTGAGCTGTCCCTGATTCTCTGCCACAGGCACAACCACCTACTTATTTAGAGTGAAACTTTGATCCTGAAATACAAGCATTATTGTAATGAGCTGAAGCCGCCTTGGGCAGGATCACAGTTCACTATGAATTTGGGGAAATAAAAATCTGCCAAGGAAGGTACAACTAAGGGGGCAGAAGCTGGTTGTGGAAAGGGAGGGGACCTCACTATCCTTTCTTTTCTTTTTTTTTTATTTTTTAAGATTTTATTTATTTATTCATGAGAGACAGAGGCAGAGGGAGAAGCAGGCTCCCCGCAGAGCAGGGAGCCCGATGCGGGACTCGATCCCAGGACCCTGGGATCATGACCTGAGCCGAAGGCAGACGCTTAACCGACTGAGCCACCCAGGCGTCCCTCTTTTCTTTTTTTTTTAAATAAAAAATATTTTATTCATCATGGTCAGAAAACTTTATTTTTTGAAATTTTTAAAATTTTTTTTTTGTTTGGTAAGTTTTTAAAAAATTTTTTATTGTTATGTTAATCACCATACATTACATCATTAGTTTTTGATGTAGCGTTCCATGATTCATTGTGCATAACACCCAGTGCTCCATGCAGAACGTGCCCTCTTTAATACCCATCACCAGGCTAACCCATCCTCCCACCCCCCTCCCCTCTAGAACCCTCTGCTTTTCAGAGTCCATCGTCTCTCATGGTTCATCTCCCCCTCCGATTTCCCCCCCTTCATTCTTCCCCTCCTGCTATCTTCTTCTTTTTTTTTTCTCTTAACATATATTGCATTATTTATTTCAGAGGTGATTCAACAGTCTTGCACAATTCACAGCACTCACCATAGCACATACTCGCCCCAATGTCTATCACCCAGCCACCCCATCCCTCCCACCCCCCCACTCCAGCAACCCTCAGTTTGTTTCCTGAGATTAAGAATTCCTCATAGGGTGCCTGGGTGGCTCAGTTGGTTAAGCGACTGCCTTCGGCTCAGGTCATGATCCTGGAGTCCCTGGATGGAGTCCCACATCGGGCTCCCTGCTCGGCAGGGAGTCTGCTTCTCCCTCTGACCCTCCCCCCTCTCATGTGCTCTCTCTCATTCTCTCTCTCTCAAATAAATAAATAAAAAATCTTTAAAAAAAAAAAAAGAATTCCTCATATCACTGAGGTCATAGGATACATGTCTTTCTCTGATTGACTTATTTCGCTGAGCATAACACCCTCCAGTTCCATCCACGTCATTGCAAATGGCACGATCTCATTCCTTTTGATGGCTGCATAATATTCTATTGTATATATATACCACATCTTCTTTATCCATTCATCTGTTGATGGACATCTTGGCTCTTTCCACAGTTTGGCTATTGGGGACATTGCTGCTATAAACATCAGGGTGCATGTACCCCTTCAGATCCCTACATTTGTATCTTTGGGGTAAAGACCCAGTAGTGCAATTGCTGGGTCGTATGGTAGCTCTATTTTCAACTTTTTGAGGAACCTCCATACTGTTTTCCAGAGTGGCTGCACCAGCTTGCATTCCCACCAACAGTGTAGGAGGGTTCCCCTTTCTCCGCATCCCCACCAACATCTCTCATTTCCTGACTTGTTAATTTTAGCCATTCTGACTGGTGTGAGGTGGTATCTCGTTGAGGTTTTGATTTGGATTTCCCTGATGCCGAGGGATGTTGAGCACATTTCCATGTGTCTGTTGGCCATTTGGATGTCTTCTTTGGAAAAATGTCTGTTCATGTCTTCTGCCCATTTCTTGATTGGATCATTTGTTCTTTGGTGTTGAGTTTGATAAGTTCTTTATAGATTTTCAATACTAGCCCTTTATCTGATATGTCATTTGCAAATATCTTCTCCCAATCTGTCGGTTGTCTTTTGGTTTTGTTGACTGTTTCTTTTGCTGTGCAAAAGCTTTTTATCTTGATGAAGTCCCAATAGTTCATTTTTGCCCTTGCTTCCCTTGACTTTGGTGATGTTTCTAGGAAGAAGTTGCTGCGGCTGAGGTCGAAGAGATTGCTGCCTGTGTTCTCCTTTAGGATTTTGATGGACTCCTGTCTCACATTTAGGTCTTTCAACCATTTGGAGTCTATTTTTGTGTGTGGTGTAAAGAAATGGTCCAGTTTCATTCTTCTACATGTGGCTGTTCAATTTTCCCAACACCATTTGTTGTAGAGACTGTCTTTTTTCCATTGGACATTCTTTCCTGCTTTGTCGAAGATTAGTTGACCATAGAGTTGAGGGTCCATTTCTGGGCTCTCCATTCTGTTCCATTGATCTATGTGTCTGTTTTTGTGCCAGTACCATACTTTCTTGATGATGACAGCTTTGTAATAGAGCTGGAAGTCCGGAATTGTGATCCCGCCAGCTTTGCTTTTCTTTTTCAACATTCCTCTGGCTATTTGGGGTCTTTTCTGGTTCCATACAAATTCTTTGAAAAAAGTGGATGGTATTTTGATGGGGATTGCATTGAATGTGTAGATTGCTCTAGGTAGCATTGACATCTTCACAATATTTGTTCTTCCAATTCATGAGCATGGAACGTTTTTCCATTGCTTTGTGTCTTCCTCAATTTCTTTCATGAGTATTTTATAGTTTTCTGAGTACAGATCCTTTGCCTCTTTGGTTAGATTTATTCCTAGGTATCTTATGGTTTTGGGTGCAATTGTAAATGGGGTCGACTCCTTAATTTCTCTTTCTTCTGTCTTGTTGTTGGTGTACAGGAATGCCACTGATTTCTGTGCATTGATTTTTATATCCTGCCACTTTACTGAATTCCTGTACGAGTTCTAACAGTTTTGGGGTGGAGTCTTTTGGGTTTTCCACATAAAGTATCATATCATCTGCAAAGAGTGAGAGTTTGACTTCTTCTTTGCCGATTTGGATGCCTTTTATTTCTTTTTGTTGTCTGATTGCTGTGGCTAGGACTTCTAATACTATGTTGAATAGCAGTGGTGATAGTGGACATCCCTGCCGCGTTCCTGACCTTAGAGGGAAAGCTCTCAGTTTTTCCCCATTGAGAATGATATTCGCTGTAGGTTTTTCAAAAATGGCTTTTATGATATTGAGGTATGTACCCTCTATCCCTATACTCTGAAGAGTTTTGATCAAGAAAGGATGCTGTACTTTGTCAAATGCTTTTTCTGCATCTATTGAGAGGATCATATGATTCTTGTTCTTTCTTTTGTTAATGTATTGTATCACGTTGATTGATTTGCAGATGTTGAACCAAGCTTGCAGCCCAGGGATAAATCCCACTTGGCCCTGGTGAATAATCCTTTTAATGTACTGTTGGATCCTATTGGCTCGTATTTTGGTGAGAATGTCTGCATCCATGTTCATCAAGGGTATTGGTCTGTAATTCTCCTTTTTGATGGGGTCTTTGTCTGGTTTGGGGATCAAGGTAACGGTGGCCTCATAAAACAAGTTTGGAAGTTTTCCTTCCATTTCTATTTTTTTGGAACAGTTTCAGAAGAATAGGTATTAGTTGTTCTTTAAATGTTTGGTAGAGGGCGCCTGGGTGGCTCAGTTGGTTAAGCGGCTGCCTTCGGCTCAGGTCATGATCCTGGAGTCCCGGGATCGAGTCCCGCATCGGGCTCCCTGCTCGGCGGGGGGTCTGCTTCTCCCTCTGACCCTCTTCCCTCTCGTGCTCTCTGTCTCTCATTCTCTCTCTCTCAAATAAATAAATAAAATCTTTAAAAAAAAAAAAGTGTTTGGTAGAATTCCCCTGGGAAGCCATCTGGCCCTGGGCTTTTGTTTGTTGGGAGATTTTTGATGACTGCTTCAATTTCCTTAGTGGTTATAGGTCTGTTCAGGTTTTCTATTTCTTCCTGGTTCAGTTTTGGTAGTTTCTACATCTCTAGGAATGCATCCATTTCTTCCAGATTATCTAATTTGCTGGCATAGAGTTGCTCATAATATGTTCTTATAATTGTTTGTATTTCTTTGGTGTTGGTTGTGATCTCTACTCTTTCATTCATAATTTTGTTGATTTGGGTCCTTTCTCTTTTCTTTTTGATAAGTCTGGCCAGGGGTTTATCAATCTTGTTAATTCTTTCAAAGAACCAGCTCCTAGTTTTGTTGATCCATTCTACTGTTCTTTTGGTTTCTATTTCATTGATTTCTGCTCTGATCTTTATTATTTCTCTTCTCCTGCTGGGTTTAGGCTTTATTTGCTGTTTCTTCTCCAGCTCCTTTAGGTGTAGGGATAGGTTGTGTATTTGAGACCTTTCTTGTTTCTTGAGAAAGGCTTGTATTGCTATATACCTTCCTCTTAGGACTGCCTTTCCTGCATCCCAAAGATTTTGAACAGTGGTGTTTTCATTTTCATTGGTTTCCATGAATTTTTAAAATTCTTCTTTAATTTCCTTGTTGACCCATTCATTCTTTAGTAGGATGCTCTTTAGCATCCATGTATTTGAGTTCTTTCCGACTTTCCTCTTGTGATTGAGTTCTAGTTTCAAAGCATTGTGGTCTGAAAATAGGCAGGGAATGATCCCAATCTTTTGGTACCGGTTGAGACCTGATTTGTGACCTAGGAAGTGATGTATTCTGGAGAATGTTCCATGGGCACTAGAGAAGAATGTGTATTCCATTGCTTTGGGATGGAATCTTCTGAATATGTCTGTGAAGTCCATTTGTTCCAGTGTGTCATTTAAAGTCTTTATTTCTTTGTTGATCTTTTGCTTAGATGATCTGTCCATTTCAATGAGGGGGGTGTTAAAGTCCCCCACTATTATTGTATTGCTGTCGATGTGTTTCTTTGCTTTTGTTATTAATTGCCTTATATAATTGGCTGCTCCCATGTTAGGGGCATAGATATTTACAACTCTTAGATCTTCTTGTTGGATAGACCCTTTAAGTAAGATATAGTGTCCTTCCTCATCTCTTATTACAGTCTTTGGTTTAAAATCTAATTTGTCTGATATAAGGATTGCCACCCCAGCTTTCTTTTGGTGTCCATTAGCATGGTAAATGGTTTTCCACCCCCTCACTTTCAATCTGGGGGTGTCTTTGGGTCTAAAATGAGTCTCTTGCAGACAGCTTATCGACGGGTCTTGTCTTTTAATCCAATCTGATAGCCTGTGTCTTTTGATTGGGGCATTGAGCCCATTTACATTCAGGGTAACTATTGAAAGATATGAATTTAGTGCCATTGTATTGCCTGTAAGGTGACTGTTACTGTATATTGTCTCTGTTCCTTTCTGGTCTATGTTGCTTTTAGGCTCTCTCTTTGCTTAGAGGACCCCTTTCAATATTTCTTGTAGGGCTGGTTTCGTGTTTGCAAATTCCTTTAGTTTTTGTTTGTCCTGGAAGCTTTTTATCTCTCCTTCTATTTTCAATGACAGCCTAGCTGGATATAGTATTCTTGGCTGCATATTTTTCTCATTTAGTGCTCTGAATATATCCTGCCAGTCCTTTCTGGCCTGCCAGTCTCTGTGGATGGGTCTGTTGCCAATCTAATATTTCTACCATTGTAGGTTACAGATCTCTTGTCCCGAGCTGCTTTCAGGATTTTCTCTTTGTCTCTGAGACTTGTAAGTTTTACTATTAGATGTTGCAGTGTTGACCTATTTTTATTGATTTTGAGAGGGGTTCTCTGTGCCTCCTGGATTTTGATGCCCATTTTCTTCCCCAAATTAGGGAAGTTCTCTGCTATAATTTGCTCCAATATACCTTCTGTCCCTTTCTCTCTTTCTTCTTCTTCTAGGATCCCAATTATTCTAATGTTGTTTCGTCTAATGGTATCACTTATCTCTCGAGTTCTGCCCTCGTGATCCAGTAGTTGTTTATCTCTCTTTTTCTCAGCTTCTTTATTTTCCATCATCTGGTGTTCTATATCACTGATTCTCTCTTCTGCCTCATTTATCCTAGCAGTTAGCACCCCCATTTTTTATTGCACCTCATTAATAGCCTTTTTGATTTTGACTTGGTTAGATTTTAGTTCTTTTATTTCTCCAGAGAGGGTTTCTCTAATAACTTCCATGCTTTTTTCAAGCCCAGCTAGTATCTTTAAAATCATGATTCTGAACTCTAGGTCCAACATCTTACTAATGTCCATATTGAGTAGGTCCCTGGCAGTCGGTACTGTCTCTTGTTCTTTTTGTTGAGGTGATTTTTTCCGTCTTGTCATTTTGTCCAGAGGAGAATAGATGAATGAGAGAACAAAATGCTAACAGGGTAACAACATCCCCAGAAAATATACTCTAAACAAATCAGAAAAGACCTGAAACTGGGAAAAGACAGGGAAAGAAAGAAAAAAGAAAAAGAAAAAGAAAAAGATAAAAACAAACCAAAACAGAACAAAACAAAACAAAACAAACCAGAATATGATCAAATATGATCAGGCTGGTGCATAGATCAGTGCCACACACTTGATTTTGGGTGTATTTTGGTCTGTTAAAAGAAAGTGCCTCCCAAACTTTTAAAGAAAGAAAAACTTATATATGTACAAAAATAAGGGTTGATATGATGAAGGGATGGAATATGACTGTAAAGATGAAAATTATAAAAAATTTTATAAAAGGAATTGATAAGATAAGAAGTTGTTTGAAAAAAGAAAGAAGAGGATTTAAAAAAAAAGAAAAAAAAGGGAGAGAATGAGATCAGGCAGGAGACTAGAACAAAGCCATACACTAGAGATTTAGGGTATATTTTGATCTGTTAGAAGAAACTGTATCTCAAAATTTTAAAGAGAGAACAACTTATATATATATGCCAAAAATAAGGGTAACTACTATGAAGGGATAGAATATGACTCTAAAAATGAAAAATAAAAATGTTTTTTAAAAGAGGGATTGATAAGATGTTGGTTGAAAAAGGGAAAAAGAATAATTAAAAAAAAAAGACAGTTAAAAAAAATTAACTTTATGGGCGCCTGGGTGGCTCAGTTGTTAAGCGTCTGCCTTCGGCTCAGGTCATGATCCCAGGGTCCTGGGATCGAGTCCCACATCGGGCTCCCTGCTCCACGGGAAGCCTGCTTCTCCCTCTCCCACTCCCCCTGCTTGTGTTCCTGCTCTCGCTATCTCTCTCTCTGTCAAATAAATAAATAAAATCTTTAAAAAAAAATTAACTTTGAAAGACTAGAGAATCATGGTAAAAAAGCCATGGATTCTATGTGTAGTAGTCCCCTAGCACTGGAGTTCTGCCGTTCTCATTGATCAGTAAACTTGGTCTTGGCTGGCTGTTCTCGCTGATCTTCTGGGGAGGGGCCTGTTGCCGTCGTTCCCAAATGTCTTTGCTGGAGGCAGAATTGCCCCGCCCTTGACAGTCCCAGCTAAGTAATCAGCTCGGGTTTGCTTTCGGGAGCTTTTGTTCCCTGCAAGCTTTCCGTTGGGCTTTGGAGGATGAGAGTGAAAACGGCAGCCTCCCAATCTCCTACCTGGAGGAGCCGAGAACTCGGGGCCCCGCTCCTCAGTGAACCCCCAGAGAAAAGCAGTCAGTCACTCCTGGCTCCCCGTCTACGGCCGCACTCTGTGCTCACCCGGCCTGTGACCGCGCGTTTCTATCTCTGGCACCGGACCCCGGGTGGAGTCTCCAAACCCAGCAGATCCCTGCGGTGCACTTCCCGCGCCGCTCCTCCCCGGGGGAGGAAGGGGTGTCTCCCCGGATCTGCCACTTGTTGGGTCCCTGCTGGAGGAGCAGTGGCCCAACTGTGCCCCGGATTACAGTTTATGGCAACCCTGAGCTGAGAGCCTGCGCCTGGGCTTCGTCTCTGCAGCGGGCTTCCCCAATTGGATACCTGGGAGCTCTGCTGCACTCAGGCACCCCTGGTCTTTCTGTGACCCCGAGGGTCCTGAGACCACACTGTCCCACGAGGGTTCCACCCCCCTGCTTAGCCACTGGAGCGACGTCCCTCAGCGGAGCCGACTTCTAAAAGTTCTGATTTTGTGCTCCGAGGCTCCATCACTTGCCAGAAGTGGCTGACCGAGGCCCCCTCCCCCGCCGTCTATCCTCCCGAATATCGCCTCGGATTCACTTCTCCGCACGTCCTACCTTCCCGAAAGTGGTCGCTTTTCTGTTCAGAGAGTTGCTGCTATTCTTTTCTTCGATCTCCTGTTGGGTTTGTAGGTGTTCAGAATGGTTTGATCCCTTTCCAGCTGAATTCCTGAGACCAGACGAAATCCAGGTCTCCTACTCCTCCGCCATCTTGCTCCGCCCCCACCTCACTATCCTTTCTAAAAATATTTTATGACATTAGGAAAAAAGATTTAATTCTAAGTACCGTTTATTTCTTGAGGGTACCTACTATAAGGAAAATAAATCACCTACCAAAAGTATCTTTTCAGGCACCCCATATTTTTCTTCCAACATTTCTTTTTAAAATGTAGTCCTAAAGTTTACATATAATTGAGGTAAATTCAGAACTAGCAGAAATTCCCATCTGAAAATAGATCAGCCATATTTGGGGTAATAAGCTACGTGTTCACATTCTAGAAATGAGCTCAAGCCCTCCTTTACATCTCTCTAGCATCTTCTGCCAACCTTTACCTTTAAGCAGATGTTCAATTAAGTAGAATAGTTGCATTGCTAAAATAACATTTCTGCACTGGATGTATTTGTCCTAGTAAATTCTTACCTGAGCAAATCAGATCTTACATTTCAAACTTCTCTATCGTCTCAGAACTTGTTCTCTTCTCAAATTACTGAAGACGATTACTTTCGGTGGACTCCGGAGTCAGGCTGGGTTCAAGTCCCAGTTCAAGCACTGACTAGCTGTGCACCTGAAAGCAGGCCATCTCCTTTTCTTAGTCTGAAATTTCCTCATCTGTAAGCTAAACATTAATAATAAGGCTGTAAAGATTAATACCTGTCAATTGCTTCTTGTACCACCCAGCACATACAGCCCATGTTAGCTACTGCTGTATGACAGTCCTTATTTCAGTGTTAAATGTTAACTTCAAAAGAGATCAATTTAAGGGATAGGAGTATATAATTTATAAAAGGAGAAATTCAAAAGCCATATAAACTGATGAGGAAACATTCAAATTCCCTAATAACCAGATAAATGCAAATTCAACATTGACTTTAACTACAGAATTGGAGGGGACTGTTGAAAATGATAATTTTCTACTCAGGCAGAAGTACAGTTAAACAGGCAGGTACTCTCATACCTAAGTGTGAGACTGTAAGTTGTTATAACCTTTTGGGAATACAACTTAATATCTATCAAGGGTTTTAAAAGTCTTCATACTTTCTGACCCTCTAATTGGACCTGTCCCTTAAGGAATTAATGAGTGAGGCTGTCAGATTTTTATGAAAGCATTATATATAATAATGATAAATGTGAAACTAAAGTGTGAAAAGAAATGAATGGTAAAATCTACCAATGGAATGTTACGAAGTTTATATGGAGTTCTCAAAGAACACTTAAGGTTAGGAAAAATACTACAAAATTACAAAACTGAACAGAGTATACGATCTCACTTTGTTATTACATGTATATTATATATCAGTATTAGAGATGCCTTTTAGACATCTCCACATGCATGGCCAATAGGCATCTCAAACTTGACCTGTCTACATCCAAATTTTTTTATTCCCAGCCCCTGATCCCTAAATCTCTCCTCTGGTCTTTTTCATCTTAATAAAGGGAAATCCCATCCTTCCAGTTGTTCAGGTCAAATCTTTCCTGAACTTCTCTCTTCCTTTCATACCCGCAGCCAATCCAGCAGTCAATCCATTTGCCTCTCCTTTCAAGCTGTCTCAAATTTGACCACTGTCCATCTCCAACTGCTTCTCTGATTCAAGCCTCTGTCACCTCCCGGCTAGGTCACTGCAGAAGTCCCCCATTTGGGGTGCTTACATCACTCTTCTGCCCTCTATGCTCTTTTCCCAGTACCACATCCCGAGTGAACCATTAAAATATGTCCGATCATGTCACTCCCGTGTTCAAAGCCTCCAAAATAAAGCCAGCTCATCCTGATTGGCATTTCTGCTCTCTCTCTGAAGTCATTCTCTACCATTCTTCTCAAACTATTGTTTTCAGCCACTCTAGCCCCTTGTGTTCCTTTCCACTGAGCTTTTCTACCCAGTCTTCCCTCTACTGGGAATGCTCCATGTGGCTGGTGCCATCAATTTCTTTAGGGATTTACCTGTGCAACATCTCCCCACGTGAGCACTCATATTAAAGGACCCCCAGCCTCCCCTGCTAGAACCTCCAAAAAAGCTCCCAAGGTCCATTTGTAGGAGAACGTAGGGTAGTCAAGCTTTTAAGGCCCCAGACACATCCAAATGAGGCACAGCATGTGGCAGTCTGCCTTTCTTTAAAAAATAAAAAATAAAAAAAAGGACCCCCAGCTTTACCCCAGTATTTCCTCTCCCAACCCCCTTAGATAACCTTTTAAAATAACACTTACCACCAAATGACTTCTTTATGCTTTCCTTATTCATGCTCTCTCCCTCACAGAATGTAAGCCCTCTGAGAGAGGATGACTTTCTCTTTTTGCTCACTGCTGGCTCTCCATTACTTAGAATGGTGCCTGGCTTATTTGTTGAATAAATAAACAGATGGGAAAATAGAAGACATATCTCTCAATAAATTTGATGTTTTTTTATTGGTTTCTTTCTTCTGTACTTAAATTTTTAAAAATGAGATTTTTTTTTCTACTTTTATTATTAAAAAAAAAAAGAACCACTGTAAATGTTGTTCTTTTTAATTTTTAACTTGGTAATTGTTGGTATTCAGGGACTAGCCGAATACATAAATCTTCCAGTCTTTTCACTATTTTGTCTTGCGGAGCTCACTATACAGTCCAAATCAGCCTGATAAAGAATGAAGTTATTTGCCTTTCCTTAACTCTCATTCCCCCCTTTTCATGGCATTATTGAAAAATACCATATGTTCTGCACTTTCTAAATCTGAATCAGTATGTATTAGGCTGGTGGGTTAATTCCTTGCCCATCCTCTCAGTTTATTACTGCCATTACTAGTACTTCAATTGCTTTGCTGTTTGTAACCTCTCAATTTCTATCTTCCCTTTCCACTTCTGATACAGCAAATGCTATGTTGCAGTCGTGTATCTGTGAGCATTGGAAGAATGCTAATATCTATAGGACAGTCCACGTTCTGGGAGTCTGGCCTAGTCATTTTATATATACTATATCTTTTTTTTTTTTGAGAGAGAGAGAGAGAGAGCACAGGGAGGGGCAGAGGGAGAGGAAGAGAGAGAATCTTAAGCAGGCTCTACGTCCAGCACAGAACCCGATACAGGGCTCAGTCTCACGACCCTGAAACCATGACCTGAGCTAAAATCAAGAGTTGGACGCTTAACTGACTGAGCCACACAGGCGCTCCGATACTATATCATTTTATTCTCAGAATAACCTGCTTTAGCAGCTATTACTGCCCTATGTGACAATGAAGAAAGTGAGGCTCTGGGGTCTTTGGAAACTCATGAAAGAGCACACAACTAAGAAGCAGAGAACACATCTAGCTGACTCTAAAGCCCACACTGTTTCCACTTTTTATAATACTCTATGGTTGTCTCCCAGCTTGCAATTTGTTTATTTATACATTTATATACTGCCTCCATTCAGAAAGGATTTGAAGGAGATGATGCTATTGTTATTGTTAACTCTGGCTTCTGCCGCCATTTTGCCCTAGCTCAGGAGGTTGGGGAGGATGGCATGGGCTGGAGATACACTGTGGGAGAAAACTCATTCTGTCCTCACAGCCCATTCTCTTTAGCATCAATACCAAGGGCGGAGAACTTGCAGTGGAATCTGGGATGTGGGATGTGCCTGGTTGAGGCAGAGTTGGGGGTGTTTGCTGTAGGGTGACTCTAAGCTTAGCTTGGTAACCACTATACTAATAGGTCTTTAACACAGAGCTTCCATTAGTCCTTTGGTGACTATTTTCTTTGCACAATTCTTTTTTCTTTCTTTCCTTCTTCTTCTTCTTCTTCTTCTTCTTCTTCGATAAATGTTAAAAACATATCCTTATTCAATCTTCTTTGTGGAAAAAAACTTCATTACTTTTTAAGAAGGGAAGAGGATGATAACTAACACTAACATGCATTTAAATGCATTATCTTGTTTAATCTTCACAAATCCCCATGAAATAGGTCTCATTATCCTTTTTTTTTTCAGCAGATGAAGAAATTAGGGTGGAGAAAAATTAAGTAATTCACATAGCAGGGCCCTAATGTAATTCTCTTGGACTTTAAAGTCTATTTTTCTGTCCACCACTCTGTGTGTTCATTCTACTTTTACATATGCAAATATTGAGATATGTTGGACTATGGCTCTGACACCCACGGTCTTTTTAAAAAAGAAGAATATGTTGGGGCACCTGGGTGGCTCAGTCAGTTAAGCATCTGCCTTTGGCTCAGGTCATGATCCCGGGGTCCTGGGATCCAGCTGCACATTGGGCTCCCTGCTCAGCTGGAGCCTGCTTTTCCCTCTCCCTCTGTCTACCACTCTGCCTACTTGTGCTCTCTCTCTCTCTCACTCTGTCAAATAAATAAATAAAATTTAAAAAAAAAAGAACATATAGAATAGTTTTAGAATTTGAGACTGAGGAAACCAGCAATATTTCAGTCAATTAGAGAAATGTAGCCTCACACTGGGCTTCCCAGGAGGTCTGAGCATTGACATGTTACTGATGTATCTATTCTGTGACTTGCTTCATGATTTGAAATAGGTCTCTACAAGTCTGTTTGTAACATAAAGATGTTGATAGTCCTTACTAAAATTAACATTACCAGGCTGCTTTGATGCATAAACGTTTGTGTAAGAAAATTTAAATCTTGACTTGTCTGGGACAACTTGGGAGTTAACAAAATGGCTTCCTCAGCTCCTTTTCTTATCTTGACGGATATAATTCTATTGCTAAAGTTACACTGCACTCGTATGTTATTAATGATATATCACTTATCTATAATGTGATCTTCTAAAAGTTGCTTGCACTTGGGAAGAATCAAGTTCATCTCTGATGGTATTTAAGGGGCTGTAGAAGTAAACTAGTTCCACCAGTGTCGGGAAACTGTGAGTCATTTCATCTCTCATGCTATCTGACTCTGAATGAAGAAGGGCAATGTTCACATAGAAACCGTATAATTTGTCACGTTGAGAACAGACTGATCTTGTTCTGATGCTCTTGCAGAACTGCAGATATCTTTATATGAGGAGAAATTTTCAGAAATTAATAGAGTAAGGTTCAGCCTTAAGGAATGTGACTAATACTTCTGAGATGAGTGACTCAAAACACGAGAAGGTAGAGATGCTTGTTTTAGCATTTAAATAGTTTTGAGTTACGTGAAATTTTTTAAAAGAAGATCATAATAGTCCATTGTTTTCATATTTAAAACATACAAAAGTTTCTTTAGTCCATAGATTTAAACCATTGGACAGAAAAAGATAAAAAATTTGGTCCCTAAAGGATAATATCTTAGTATTGTTATCTCATTAAAAAGGGCAAATACTTGATATAATTATTTGCATACTGACCTTAATGCATGATCTTAATCCCATGATAATTTCTTAAGATATTTTTTTAATGTCCACATTTCCTTGAGTGCTCAAGCCACTCCCAGGCATGTGTGTGTGTGTGTGATTAGGTCTGCAGGCTTGTGGGGACAAGTGTATATATGAGTGCCCGCACAGGTAACAGCCAGCCCATCAGGGATTTCAGATGTGCTGAGCATTGGAAATGGGCAATGTTCTGTGTTTGATGACCTTTGCCAAACTGGGAAGCGCAAATTGGCAAAGGGAGTTCGAACACTCACAGCTGTAGTTTTAGAGATGGAAGAAATACATAACTTAACTTGTCAAATCCCTAATTATATGGAGTTGTAAACTGGGGTTTTTTTTATAGCCTATATCCATCCTTTTATAATTAAACATGCGAGAGATTGTTTACCTCATCACACAGTGGGGTCCATAGTGTTCTCTGTTATGTTCTCAAGACTTAGTGCTTAGCACATAGTTACTACTAAATACCTGTGAGCAACTGAATAAGTGAATACATGAATGAATGAATAAATGTTAGAATGAGTCTCAGAGAGGTTGTGTAAGCACACACCAGGAAAAGAAAGCCAGGTGTTTTCTTATTTTTCTATTATATAGTCCCTGTGAATTCTCTTGAGATGACTTAATCAATTCCTTATTCTCTTTTAATCTTTACTCCTGGAAACACCACCTGTTCTTAGCTGAACCAGGCCCTTCTTTCCCCTAGTTTCACTTCTTTCCCAAAGTTTTGCTTAGTAACTGGGAAAAAAGCAATTTCTTCCTCCACTCCACTTTGCCTGAACATGCAGCCACACATGAGTCACTCATCACTTCTAAGACACAATAGAGCTTTCCATTGCTCGTGTTTGCTATAAATATTTACTGCCCTGATCTCTGATTTACTTAATGTTAACAGAATGTTGGTAACCTCAGACCTTTGATGTATCTGTACTAGCCTCAGTGTTTGTTTAAGATCTCAAACTACTTTAGGTTCTAAATTTGGTAAATACGGGATCCATTCCGGTTAAGTTAAGGTTCTTGACAAAGTCGAAAACACTATGTCTTTTTTTTTCTGGAATGCTAGGTGTTGTTCTAGAGAATGTCTGTATGTCTATCCTCCATCTATCACATATCCTCAAATTCTTCTAATGATCTTATGGAGTAGAAGATGTTAGCCCCATTTTTTTTTTTTTTCATATGAGGTTACTGAGACTTCATGAAGCAGAGTGACTTTTAGAAAGTACTAGATCCAGGATTCAAAGTGAGATCAGTTTGATTCTTCAGATCAAGTTCTTCCCATGACATTGTGAACTCACTTCTTTCCACTCCATATTTGTGGAGGCCATTTAAAGACACAGGGAGCATTAAGAATTGACCACTGTGTGCCTACCAGGGCAGACAGCTGCTCATTACCCCTTGCAGGCCTCTTGATCCTGGGAAGTTATGAAGAACAGGGGAGAACAAGAGTGTAGAAAGCTGTTCTCTTGCCATGTCTCTCAGACCTGTTTATAGTATTACTGAATGGGGAATAAAGAGATATGACCCTTCATATTCTCAGATCCAAGACTCATTAATCTCCCCTCCATATCTATGGAGATGCTTCATTTTTACTCAGTTGAGTTCAGAATATCAAGTTGAGGTGGGGAGGTTAGGGCAATTGATCAGTTATGTTTTAGGAGGCATTTGCATATGCTTTAACATTGCTGCTATAAAAATATTCTCACACTTTACCATTTTCACAGCAATCATTCACTTTTTCCATTTGAATACTATCTTTATGTCACATAAGTAGACATGCGGTGAGTGTCTATCTTATGAGATTTACTCTAACATGTGCCAAGAGGATATGAGAATGTACCGTGACACCGCTGCTCTTTCCAATGGAGGAGAAAGGCATGTAACCCTGGCAAGATAAACTGAGATCAACGTTATAAATTCCCTCATTCCTCCCTTCCATCAACAAACATTTATTAAGCTCTACTATGTGGAAGACATAAAATCTTAGTATAAAAGGCAGACTGATAACGTGAAGGATGGGCAGATAAGGAGGTATAGAAGAGACAGAACTTACAGAGATGAGAACAGAGTAGGTTTCATGAAGAATGTGGCCTTTGTACTGTATTGTAATGATTTGGGAAGGGAAAGCATCTTACATAGAAAAGTCTATACAGATGTATAAGGCAATGGGGTCAGGTTACAGAAGGGAAATGCTAAGTTGGCGGGTTTGAATGAAAGAAATTTGAAGAAAACAAGTGGGGAATGAGGCTAGAAAGGATTGAACTCTTTCTGGAAGACAGGAACCATGTTTGACAAGATTATTTTATGAGGCTCAGTATATACTTGGAGTGATGCTCAAACCTCACAAATCACGAGTGTAGATCCATGTGCCAGAAAATATGTTTACAGAGGAAATTAGCGGCTATGGTAATGGTGATGCTGACAGACATGATCATGATGACTGTGGTGATCTGGTGTTAGGGGGATAGAAAAGGAAGAGGGTATACAGTAGGAAAGACAGAGCATTGGAAAGGGAATGGAGATCCCACATTTTTCCTACATCACTTTATTGGTGAAAGTCTATCTTAATTCTACTTAAGGAATACAGCATCAAATGCGGTATTAGGCAAAGGGGAGATCATGGAATTGATAATGCAGTAGATTTAATAGTCAGCTAAACTAATTAAAGAAGGCAATGGATCTAATGAGAGAGATCAGGCCTCTTTCAAACAAAAGAAGACCCAATTAAAGACAAGTAAAACTGGTAACAAGGAAACAACCTTAGATATATAATTAACCTCTAGGACTTAGTGTCAGAGGATAGAATTAATGGATAGTATTAATTTAAGTAGAACTGTAAGATGTAAAAAGCATTTGGCACTTACATGAATAAGCAATGGTATTAGTATCTAATATCCCTGGAGATAAGTATCATTATCATTTGTTAATGTCACTTAAGATGCTGAAATATATATTCTATTGCTTCCCCTTATGAAGTTCAATAAATATAAGAATCTTATACAGCCTTGAGTTAATTAGGAGCCACATGAATTCCATAGTAGAACATCACTGAAATAAATAGAATTGACATAACAATTAATCTATGTGTTTGCTGCCAGGATTGTTCTTCTTTTTTCAAAATTCCCATTTTTTTTTCAGCTGGTTTTCAATGTCCCTATGATGGCTTTCATTACTGCCCTAGGGAGATTATTCTTTAAAATAATAGTTGTTATTGTCTAGCAGCTTTTCTTTACTCATAGGCCTCTTTCTTTCTCTATCCATCATGATTTCAGATGTGTATTCTTAAAAAAAAAAAGGCCGAAGTCCTTACTCAAGTTTTATGTCTATTCATTTCTTCCTTCTAATAGTTGCAATTCCATATTCTAAAATCCTTTTTTCCTGAACCCACTTCTTGCATTCATTCATTAGTTTGACAAACATTTTGGAACGCTGACCAGCAGTTTGGAATGGCAGAGAGAGGGATGCCTTTGGAGTCTATCCACCTGATGGGTCAAGGTTTGGATCCTGGCTATAGTACATAACAGCCCGGTGGCTTGGACCAGTTGCTTGACCAGCTTGAGCCTCAGTCTTCATTTGTGAAAGTGGGTGGAAATACCTCCCTAGCAGCGTTCTTGTGAAGATTCAAGACAATGTCTGTCTAGTTCCTGATGTATGGTGGACACTCAAGAGGGCAGAAATGGCGAATGCACTGGGCTACTTCAGTTTTGCACTGTTGTGCCTTAGGGGAGAATTCAGAGCAAAGTGTCTTTTAGCTCTTTTTGGTTTCTGCTCCTTCTTTTTTTTTTAATTTTAATTTTTTTAAAAATTTTATTATGTTATGTTAATCACCATACATTACATCATTAGTTTTTGATGTAGCGTTCCATGATTCATTGTTTGTGTATAACACCCAGTGCTCCATGCAGAAAGTGCCCTCTTTAATACCCATCACCAGGCTAACCTATCCCCCCCACCCCCCTCCCCTCTAGAACCCTCAGTTTGTTTCTCAGAGTCCATAGTCTTTCATGGTTCGTCTCCCCCTCCGATTTCCCCCCTTCATTTTTCCCTTCCTACTATCTGCTCTCTCTCTCTCTTTTTTTTTAAAATACATAATGTATTATTTGTTTCAGAAGTACAGGTCTGTGATTCATCAGTCTTACACAATTCACAGTGCTCATCATAACACATACCCTCCCCAATGTCTGTCACCCAGCCACCGCATCCCTCCACCCCCCACCACTCCAGCAGCCCTCAGTTTGTTTCCTGAGATTAAGAATTCCTCATATCAGTGAGATCATATGATACATGTCTTTCTCTGTTTGACTTATTTCGCTTAGCATAATACCCTCTAGTTCCATCCACGTCATTGCAAATGGCAAGATTTCTAGGGGTTTTTTTTTTGATGGCTGCATAATATTCCATTGTATATATACACCACATCTTCTTTATTCATTCATCTGTTGATGGACATATTGGCTCTTTCCATAGTTTGGCTATTGTGGACATTGCTGCTATAAACATTGGGGTGCATGTACCCCTTCGGGTCTCTACATTTGTATCTTTGAGGTAAATACCCAGTAGTACAATTGCTGGGTTATATGGTAGCTCTGTTTTCAACTTTCTGAGGAACCTCTATACTGTTTTCCAGAGTGGCTGCACCAGCTTGCATTCCCACCAACAGTGTAGGAGGGTTCCCCTTTCTCCACATCCCCGCCAACATCTGTCGTTTCCTGACTTGTTAATTTTAGCCACTTTGACTGGTGTGAGGTGGTATCTCATTGTGGTTTTGATTTGTATTTCCCTGATGATGAGTGATGTTGAGCATTTTTTCATCTGTCTGTTGGCCATTTGTATGTCCTCTTTGAAGAGATGTCTGGTCATGTCTTCTGCTCATTTCTTGACTGGATTTATTGCTTTTGGATGTTGAGTTTGATAAGTTCTTTATAGATTTTGGATACTAGCCCTTTGTTTGATATGTCATTTGCAAATATCTTCTCCTATTCTGTCGGTTGTCTTTTGATTTTGTTGACTGTTTCCTTTGCTGTGCAAAAGCTTTTTATCTTGATGAAGTCCCAACAGTTCATTTTTGTCCTTACTTCCCTTGCCTTTGGCGATGTTTCTAGGAAGAAGTTGCTGCGGCTGAGGTGGAAGAGGTTGCTGCCTGTGTTCTCTAGGGTTTTGAAGGACTCCTGTCTCACATTTAGGTCTTTCATCCATTTTGAGTTTATTTTTGTGTGTGGTATAAGGAAATGGTCCAGTTTCATTCTTCTGCATGTGGCTGTCCAATTTTCCTAACACCATTTGTTGAAGAGACTGTCTTTTTTCCATTGGACATTCTTTCCTGCTTTGTTGAAGATTAGTTGACCATAGAGTTGAGGGCCCATTTCTGGGCTCTATTCTGTTCCATTGATCTATGTGTCTGTTTTTGTGCCAGTACCATACTGTCTTGATGATGACAGCTTTGTAATAGAGCTGGAAGTCCGGAATTGTGATGCCACCAGCTTTGCTTTTCTTTTTCAACATTCCTCTGGCTATTTAGGGTCTTTTCTGGTTCCATACAAATTTTAGGATAATTTGTTCCATTTCTTTGAAAAAGTTGGTGGTATTTTGATGGGGATTGCATTGAATGTGTAGATTGCTCTAGGTAGCATTGACATCTTCACAATATTTGTTCTTCCAATCCATGAGCATGGAACGTGTTTCCATTTCTTTGTGTCTTCCTCAATTTCTTTCATGAGTATTTTATAGTTTTCTGAGTACAGATCCTTTGCCTCTTTGGTTAGATTTATTCCTAGGTATCTTATGGTTTGGGGTGCAATTGTAAATGGGATTGACTCCTTAATTTCTCTTTCTTCTGTCTTGCTGTTGGTGTACAGGAATGCCACTGATTTCTGTGCATTGATTTTATAACCTGCCACTTTACTGAATTCCTGTATGAGTTCTAGCAGTTCTGGGGTGGTCTGCTCCTTCTTCTTGCTTTCTAGATCTTTTACTTCTGGAATCTCATGTCATGCTAACTAGACTCTGAGTCTCCTCAGTTCCTCCCAGGGCTCCTCCCTATTTTCCAGAATGTGATATATTTGCATTGGTCGACTAGGCTACAGGGAAGGCTGGCCCTGCATCCTCAGAGAGTTCACCTTGATGCAGACAGTTTTTCCTTGCCCTTTCTTCCAGATTTACAGGCTATCATGATGATAGGAAAGCAAAAACTTAATCTTATGAAATAATTTTGTTTGATTTACAGGAAGGAAGAGACTCATAAGGAGCTTTCTTCTAGTATAAAGGTTCAAAAAGACATGAATGGTATTTCTGGAGTAGTAGGAAAATTTTATGTTTGCTTTGTTGCTGGCTGTAAAATAGATAAAATATTATGAAGCTGTAACATAACAGAAAATGTACCTGCTTCTTTTCTTGTTGCTAGCTTATATTTTTCATGCGTGGCTGTATGTTAGCTTTGGGTTGTTTTAGAACTAGGTCAAATAGATTTCACACACGGACTTGAAAATGAGAGAAAAGCAGAGAAACATCCCCAGAAAAAAGATGAGAAACAGAGATAGAGAGAGAGTGGAACAAAATTCAAGTTGCTGGGGTGCTAGGAATCAGTGAGTCTTGTAAATTTTACTGAGAGGTCAGAGTTTGCAAAGCACAGGAACTGTGATAAGTGTGGCATTCAATGCCTGGCATAGGGCATTCACTCAATACATATCTGTTGACTGACTGTTGGCAACCACTTGCCCTCTTTCAGTTCTCCATAGAGGAGAGACCACTTTCTCCTGTTCCTTTTATTCAAACCTCATAAGGCAAAAACGTATACCTTCTTGGAACTATTGGGGAAAGGCTTCCACCTTTTCCCCTCTCAAAGTCTCAAGAGCAACATGCTGAGGTAGGGCAGGAAGACTTTGCATATGTAGCTAGGGGCTCTAGGTCTCCCCCCTTTTCAGTCTACTCTCCCTAGAGTGTGTGGGGGGGGGTACTTGTCCTGCTCCTGTCCCTCCCATCAAGGCACACTGGTCCAGGGCCCAGCACCTACTACTTAGAGACAGGTTAGGGGCCCACCTGGGCTCTGGGCCCCGATGGGTGCCCTTGTTCTGCAGTCTTAGAAGTGCCTTTCCACTTCACAGTTCTTCCTATAAGGGTTTCTACATCCAGATTTCTGGGAAATTTGAAAGAAGTCTCTTTTCAACGAAAATCCCAAATCTTATTTTCCAATCCAGGTTTACAACTAACAGGAGATATTTGTATTCCTGGCTGACTTTTGAGTATATGTTTCAGTAGGTGTCAGTCTCAGAGAGGGTAAGGGGATAAGGTGTGTTTAATGATCCTCCTTACAAAATGCAAACCTTCAGACCTCATTATCCCATGGCGAATTCACTAGGAAAGCCTGAGAAATCGGCCCAAGGGCTAATTTGTATCATCATCATTATCAGCAGCAGCAGCAACAACAACAACAACAACACAAACCCTTGGAGAAATATAGGCTGTGGGCTCAGCAGAGGTGGAGGTGTGGGTGCTTACTAAAGCATACTGTTCATTGGTCTTTTCTTAATGTAAAATTTCAATTTTATGAGGTTGTTTATTGAACACAATTAAATACATATGTGTAGTCTAAAGTATGGTGTAGTTGTATGAGGCTTGTTGAGATGCATGGCTGCCCAGTGCCCTTCTACCTCCTCCTTTTCTCCAGTGGAAAGCACTTTTCAACTCCTATGACTATTCTTTTGGTATTTACCTCCCAGTGACTACTTCTGGATTTTGAAGTTTAGACATTTCTTATTTACTTAGGCTTTATTTATTAACTTCCCGCTTTGGAAAATAAGGATTTGGGTCTCTTTCACACACAAACAACGTTCCCAGGCCCCATTCTCCTAATGTTATGTTGTAATGTTGGTTAGTTCAATCTTCAGGATTGCATTATTGTGATCATAAAAGAATTATGGGCAGATAAATTCTATAGTATAATGTTATTGCTGTCCTTTCCTGCACCACATTTTGGTTTTACATGGAATTCGTTTTTTTTTTTTCTTTAAGATTTATTTATTTATTTGAGAGAGAGTGGGGGGAGAGGCAGAGGGAGAGGAAGAGGGAGAGAAGCAGACTCCCCACTGAGCACAGAGCCCAAGGAGGGGCTTAATCTCACAACCCCAAAATCATGACCTGAGCTGAAATCAGGAGTCAGATACTTAACTGACTAAGGCACCCAGGTGCCCTGATTTTTCATTGAATTAGTAATTGTCATTAATTCAAGCCAAACTTGTGCTTTTTAAAAAAAGATTTTATTATTTATTTATTTATTCATAGCAAGCAGGGGGAGTAGCAGAGGGAGAGGGAGAGAGAGAATCTCAAGCAGACTCCACGCTGAGCATGGAGCCCCGCATGTGGCTCGATCTCACAACCCTGAGATCATGACTTGAGCTGAAATCTAGTGGGACACTTAACTGACTGAGCCAACCAGGTACCCCCCAAACTTATGCTTTAATGCACCAGTTATTATTCTATCAGTGTGACTTTGGGAAGATGTCTCTCCTGGAGATGACTGATCTCTCTAGTATTGACTGGCCTCCCTTATTCTTGGTGCTCTACTGTCATCTTGGGATTTCTCTTCACTGTAATCCTAAGGACTCCCTTCTGTCACTTTTGTGTTGAATCCTTTCCTTACTGGACCCTAGGCCTCCTTTGTTCTTTACAAGGAGGACATCCTCCATTAGCTTCCTGCCTAAAACACTCAGTTTGGAATAATCAGAGGTTATTTTCCCCAGAGATGAGTCTCTACTCATAGAACTTTCCTCAAAGTTAATAGAAGTGAGTTACTTCTTATGATTCAAGATTTTCTAAGCAGTTTTATATTATTACTGCATTATACTCTCATAAAAAAAAAAATCTATGAGAACTTCATCTGAATTTGGAATTTGGCCCATTATCATGATTAAAAACTCAGATTTAGTATCACTGAATACACACACACACAAACACACACACACACCTTTACCTTTGAGAATCCTGTATGACGAACTGACAACACAGTGTTTCGTCTTCCTATTGCTGCTGTAACAAATTACTACAAACTTAGTGGCTTAAAATAACACAAATTTATTATCTTACAGTTTTGGAAGTCAAATGTTTGAAATGGCTTTCACTGGGCTAAAATCAAGGTAAGGGCATGGCTGTGTTCCTTTCTGAAAGCCCTAGAGAGGATCCATTTTTTACCTTTCTTAGCTTCCTGAAACTACTTTCATTCTTTGGTTTATGGCTCCTTCCATGTTCAAAGCCAGCAATGGCCAGGGGAGTCTTTCTCATGATGCCATCTCCCTGGATCTGACTCTTTTGCTTACCTTTTCCCCATTTAAGAACGCTTGTGATTACCTGAGGCCCACCCGTGTAATCCAGGATGATCTTCTTATTTTAAGTTCAGCTGATTAGCAAACTTAACTCCATCTACAAGTTTGATTCCTTCTTGCCATGTAATATAAATAGTCACAGGTTTCGGGGATTAGGACATGGACATCTTTGGGGGTGGCCATTATTCAGCCACAACTTGTAGGAACTCTTCTTTCCTCTAAAATGTATTCATTTTTGGAATAAATATGACAGTCTTTAACTTTGTACCCTGAAACTATTAACAGTCTAAGACAAAAAATGAACAATAATTCATCCAATCCGAACTTGGGCAGTTTAAATTGGCAAACAGCCAGCTGAGACACTGCATTTGTCCTCAGTTTACCAACTTCTTTGGCCTTGGTAAAGACAGATACATTTCTGTCAGCATAATGTAGATAGCGAAAACATCATTTTAAATCACTTGGTCCTAAAAAAAATCTCAATATAAGTGGTTTGATTCATTTTATAGAAGTATAAGCTTTTACATACTTCACACTATTTTGGGTGGTTTTGCTTGCGGATTTATTTCCTACAGTTTATTTAAGATAAATTCATTAGTGTCATTATACCAACACTGAGAAGGATTCTAACAGAAGTATGCACCACACAATTAAAATAGACACACACACACACGCGCATACACACACAGTGACACACAGGACCACATACCTCCTTATTGTTAATGGTCTAGAAGTCAGAATAAAAATGGAGAGATTTGTTGTAAAGATATTAACACACTAATAATCATAGATTATTGCTTCAAGAGATATGTTGAAAGTTAAAATAGCAGGCATTTTCCAGGAAAATGAATATGTATACTCTGAAGGGGTGCATCTTTCATTGGTCCTTCTAATAGGCTCATGCTTTCATTTCCTTTGTTTTGCTCAAGTCAGTAATGCAAATGTTAAGCTCCCTCTCTCTATTAGTGCCCCTTAACAGTAAGTTGATACTTTGGAGCTTTTAAGTGAACCTAAATGGTTTTCAGACATTTTCATTTCTGTTTTCTACCAGCCAGGGAGACCCTAAGGTGGAGAGTCATGCCTTTTTTGTAACTTCTCACAGTTCCTATAGAGTCTATTATGGACTTAGTAAGATTTTATTCACTTGGGAATACAATAGGTGGTCAGTACTTGTCTGTAGAAAGGAACAGGAAAGAAACATTGTTTACATGGGGAAATGGTACAATTTCTAAACTAGTTACTAAAGTACGTTTCCAGGCCTTTGAATTGAGACTCCGAGTATAGAAAACTAAGGTTTTACAAGATATCTTTGTACAGGATTATTTTACTTAAAATTAGTGATGTTTTTTCTTTGACTCCAGTGGTTCAAGAATCAATTAAAATATGTTAGAGTTGAGCTTGAAACCATTCATTCTCCCACTCCCCAAGTTTCTAATTGTTTCGGTTGCCCGATTTGGAGAAAGTCTATAAGATATTATGGTTTTCTAAGCTATAAAATAACAGGCAACTCAGAAAATGTATGTGGGTCATCTTCTATCTCCAAAGTTGGTGAAGTAAATTGCAGTGGATGACTCATTTCTCACAGATCCAGCATGTTAAATCAATGAGTGTGTTTGCTTGACTCTTGTCTCCTAATGAGCTGAAACAGATAGAACATTTCTCATGCATCCAGATGGGATTATTTTGGAAAGTAAACTAATGCACATGCCCACACAAAATTCCTCTGCTATCTCTGGCCAGATTCTGTTAGCTGCTCCCCGAGATGATTTACCAGCAATATGAGACCGAGTTGCTCCTTAATGTTATTGGTACCATAGGAATTCTTCCAGAGGACAAATTTTTCCATTTTGCTTTGTTCAATTTAATAATCCCATGTACAATTTTTTTTTTTTTTAGATATTGTGAGTTTGTGTGTGTATCCATGAGTGTGGGGGAGGTTTAAGTTTTATTACAGTAGGTGAATTCATTTAGTATAGTTATTTGACTTGGGATTGATGATTTATGTCAATGATTGCTAACATTTAAAATTATTTCACTGGGGCGCCTGGGTGGCACAGTTGGTTAAGCATCTGCCTCTTGGTTTTGGCTCAGGTCATGATCTCAGGGTGGTGAGACTGAGCCCCACGGTGGCGAGCTCTGCGCTCAGCATGGAGTCTGGAGATTCTCTACTTCTTCCTCTCTGCCTCCCTCTGTTCCTCCCCCAACTCGTTCCCAATCTTTCTCTCTCTCTCTCAAATAAATAAATAAAATCTTAAAGTAAAATAAAATAATTTCACTAAGTTTACTGCCCTTAATATGTAAAACTCTCTCATAAGTCACTAAGAAAAAGTGTAAACAACCCAAAAGAGAAAAGGGATTTGCTTTGGTTATGTAAATTGGAACACTTCTAGAGTGCATTTCTTCCATGTGCATTAAGAGTTTTAAAAAAATATACTTCCTGTGCTGCCAGCAATTACACTTCTAAGATTATCTATAAGGAATTAATTTAAAATAGCCATGGATAAGATCTTACAAAATTTTACGGCCATGTTATTTTTTAAAAATAAACAAACACAAAAACTTGAAATAGCCCAACTCTCCAAAAATAAGGAATTGGTTCATGTTAGCTCAGGTCCTCCAAAAAACAGAAGCCAAGATAAAATCAGCAATACAAGAGATTTATTAGGGTAAATGCCAGTGAGGGGATAATAGGAAGGGAGAACCATCAGAGACCGCAATGCAGGTCTCACCCTTGTGAAAGAGAGGGGGAAGGCAGGAAGTTTGAGTGGAGGAGACTTAGATAGTAGTGCAGTTGAACAGTTTTGGCAAGGTTGTGAGAGTCTTCAAGCCAGATTTGCCTATCAAAGAAGTCCTGTGTCTCTCAGGAATGCTCATGGGAAGTGTGACCTCTGCTCCAATTCAGTGGTGATTCAGAGAACAGCAGCTGAAGCCATCAGTCAGTTACACTCTATGCGATAGGAGCTTTGAGAGGAGTATTTTTACAACTACCAAGTGTTAAACAAGTTTTGGCCTGACCACACACGGACCTAATCATTAAAGTGAGGGAGATGAGTAACTGTTGACAAGGAAAACTATTATAATTTATTTTTATTTACAATTATACGTTTCAATTTATAATTAAAATATTAATCTGCCTAAAATGTTAACTAACTTTATATCCTTTATCATATACATAAAGTAATCCCAGATCATTTTTATACCTTTTAAAAATTTAGGAAAAGGAGCCAAGTGGGATAAGAAAACAAACTAGAAAGACACTACGAAGTTACTTCAGTTACTTCATATTTACTCTCGTCTTTGCTTTCCTAACCTCTGATGCTAAGTTTTAATCACGATAACCAGGAGGGAGCTTATAAAATTCAATATTGGGTATGGGTCAGTCGCACATGAATATTAGACTGAGGAAAGTATTCCAGTTAGAGTCTAAGGCTGTAACTGAGGCTGTTGCTTTAAAAGATTTAAAAATAAAATTGATCTTATTTTCTGGAAAAGAAATGATGTGTGTGTGGTGGATATAATGCTGAGTAGAGAAACAGACCTTGTGGATCACTTAAACTTTATATTGCCCCTAGGAAAGGCAAGGAGGATAACAGGGTACAATGAGTAATACCAGTAATGAGTAATACCAGTTTACATTATGATGCGTCTTGGACCTTCTCTTCTGACCAAGGCCATGTGTGCATGGGAGATCAGCCCCCCAAGGGTGAGCGGAAGAGGTGGAGAATAGGAAAACCCTCCTGCTGAGGTAGGATTTTATATATGCCTGCTCTGTTCCATGTTCCCACACATCCACCTGCGAAGTACATCATTCAATGATGATTAATAAGCGCTGTGATGATGACCTTTGTATACGTGCCAATTTGCAATTAGCTACTTCAGATTGAAAAATGGAATTTTAGAGCTGGAAGCAACCTTAGATTACACCAGTCCCATATAGTCTATGAACAAGAGTCCCATGGTCGAATAAGCTTGCATGTTGCTACATAGCATAGCCCCCCCAACTTATGGTAGTAATTAGTATATTACAAGAGATGAGAAGTCCTGTTTTAAAACTCCATTTAACTTTGCTTAATATAGTGTTTCTGAAACAGAGAAGTAAAAATCTGTCTTCACGTAATACCTACTAACCCAGTGTGTTCATGAAACGCCCTGGGGGAAACCAGAATCTTATCCTATCTTTTTGTTCTTATGTGAAAACTGAGCTGAAAGGGGTCAGATGACCTGTCCATAGTCACATAGGTGGATTCTGGAAGCTGGTCCTGAGGCCAAGGCTGGCTGGCTCAATAGCGACGCTGTTAGAGCTCATAGTCATTTGGCCATCTGTAGATAAAGGTAGTTAAACAACGTAGACCTTTGGGAACTTGAATAAAAACATCTAAAGTAGCTGCTTCAGAAAGGATCCAAATTATTGTGAAGTATAACAAAACGACAAATAGAAAATAAGATTCGTTATCTTTCTCCTTCCTCCTCAGCTACTGTTTTCAGGATGTGTTTTAGATTATTGGGCCGAAGAGCAAACTTCCTTGAGGAGCTGCTTCTGAGTAGAAATTTATTAATTGCTTCTGAAATGATTTTGAGTTATGTTTCTTTTATTGGATTCCATTGTGGAATGCAACAGAGTGTGCTGCTTTTTCTTTGATGCTTTTAGAGTTATTATGGAGGCATCTATTTGGCCAAGTGGAAAGCAGATTAAAAAGCAACCACCGAAATGTACGCTTTGGGGTGATTGCAGATTCTTCATCTCCTCAGGGAGACTGAGCAGCTGTACCCTCAGATTGCCCCTTCTCCTGCCTTGAACGCTGAACTAATTTCCCAGAAGATTCGAAGTAGATTGATGTAAGGGTGTGCAGGCTGGGGGTCAGACCATAGGCTAACTGGCTCTTTCAGTTGTTGATGTTTTTGTTAAAGTTTCCAGTGATCTTGATGCTTCATGTTGAGTAAGAGATCCAACAATGTAGCCAGGTCGCTGGCCTGAGACCAACTATACAAATTCTGCAGCTCTGCTGGGCTTGCACCAAGAAACACAGGTGGTCTTACCGAGCCACTTCAATCCTAGCCTGGCCTGAGAAGAGCAGCAAATACCTGGGTGTGTTTATTATTCTCTAACAAATATTTTCCCATTTATTTCATTTTTAAAACAACCAAAGACAAAGCTTATTCAGCTGTAAAAATGAATTTATGTCTTGATTCGGTTGACTTTTCTTTTATATTTTTCTCAGTAAAAGGGAAAGTGCTGGGGAATAGCAATTATTTATACAAGGCCATCAGTTAGGGAGCCCTTAAAAGGAAAGTGTAACCTGACTTTTTTTTTTTTTTTGCAGGGGGTGGAAAAGGGTCTCCTGGCTTACTCAATTATTTCTGGACTCTTCCACAAAGACCCTCTGAATGTTTGTTTCCACAGAGATCTCAACAAACACTAGAGACTCATCAACTGGAGTGAATTCCCTCAGTGAAATCACTCTCCTCTGCCAAGAATCAAAGGTCATCCCAGTGGAGTGCCGTCTTCGTGTTCAGCCACTACGGAGTGTCTGGAACAGAGTGAGAACAAAAATTATCCTCGTTCAGTGCCCCCTGACTCTTTCGGGAAGAATCCCAACCAAGCTGCCACTGGGAATTCAGAGAACACATTTGAAGACTGGGGAAGGGCCAGGCTAAACAGGGGAGAATGGTGATGTAGAGACAATAAGATAAAGAAAATAAATGACTCAAAGAGGAGTTTTAAGCCAATATTTACACCCATATTGCCGTATTTACAGCTTAAACACCATGCCCCGAACATGTAGGAAGTAAGTTTTTATGAGTCTCTTAATGAATGTTAAGTCAATAATATCCCAAACAATGGGCCCCAGTGAACTTTCTTATGAAGGCCATACAGTGAGTTATTCAAATGTAGTCAGAGATTGTTGAACTCTGTCATGCACATTTTTCGAAGAGGGATTTTCAAATCCGCCATTCTGATATGATAGAAAGCTTTGTAGACCATGACATAGAATTAGAAGAAATTACTAAAAGAAACCATGGTGTAGAATTGGGAGGCTCCTCATGATGTCCAACTAAAAACATCCACACAGCAGATTTTATTGTCAACAGAAGCGATGGTCATCACCACCATCACCAGAGAATAATTACCCATGCAGATAAGACTAATTAAAGGGCTAATTAGCAAAATCATATGCACCCCTAGAAAGTCCATGGCAGCCAGGCAACTGAGCAGATAGAGGGGAGTTTATCAGTCTGTTGGTGCCATGTAATCAGGGACTGCTTTTCTCCCCCTTTTGGTCTCAGAGACATCTGACCCATATTGGCGGATGGGCATGTCCAGACGAAGGATCAATAAGGCAGAAACACTCTGAGCTCATAACGCACAAGCCCAGCCAAACTACCACTCAACTCTTTGATCTCTGTGAGATGCTCAGAGAGAGCACTTCTAAAACTTTTATTTGTTTTTTGGGTGCCCCATTGTTCAGTGTCCCCTGGTCGCGTTTAGAGGCGTAGTAGCAAATGACAGCCCTGCCGGTCTTTCTGAAAATGTCGAGGACCATGCCAAACCAGCCTCAGTCTGAGACATTCCCCACACGTGCATATCGTGCCAGATAACCAGCATCGCAGAGGAGACCTCATATTTTGAGAACATTCAGTCTGGAAAAAAAAAATCCCTCTGATCAAAAATACTCAGATGGCACACATACAAATGAGCAGAAAATTATTGCATCTACTGGCAGTCAAATAGAGCATCACATCCAATAATCTACCTTGGAAGACTCAGACTTCATTATTGCACAATTTAGAGGCAAACCTCATCATCACCCAATGTAAAGAGAAAGTTCTTTATATAGCTGCTAGCCCTTCTTCAAAGGAAAATGTCATTATTCAGGCCAATGTTACTGGAGAGGTATAGAGGTAAATCCATTGGTGATAAACAAAGTTTCAAATGCTGGCTGGAGGGAGTGTGGGGCTGTGCAGGTCACAGATGTACAAATACATCCCTAGGGCCTCAGTTTGCTCATTGGCAAAACTACTGTAGTATCTGTCTCTTAGGGTTGTAATAACAATGAAACATTTGTACCTATGAAATTATGTAGCTTATTGCCTGGCAACTTCCATTAATTGAATTGGGACAACTGGTTCTTACTACCAGAGATTTCTATTGATAGAAACCTGTGGTGGGTTTCCGAACGTGTGCACTCATGAAGGAATGTGAGAGAAAGAAGCAGTTAATAATAATCATCTTAATATCATTATGAAAAGAGTTTGGACTTCGTCCCTCTCAGGGTTCCGCAGAGCAACCTTTGAATGTCATTAGAATAGGCCAGGCATTTGAGCTTGTTGGCCAGGCAGAACCCTTAATAGAAGCCTCGAGAAGGAGAAGTTAGAAAGCGGGGGGAAGGAATTGAGTTGAATCCTCCTCTGTTAGGTATTTTTACCAAAATCTCCAGGCAAAATGTGTCATGGTGGGCAGGTGCCAAAGACGACATGGTTGCTAAGGAAAGACAAATTAAAACATACGTTGATGATTCTCAGGAAGATGAAATGAGCAGATAAGAATAGGTATTTCCCCCTCTAGGCTCTAGCCCCTTATTTTTTTCTTTTTAGCTTCATCTATCATGTTTTTAAAATCAATGTTTCTTTAAAATTGACCCCAGTTTATATTATTAATTGACTGCTGCACTTGGAGGTCTAGACATGGCAGGTGCAAAAGTCTGCATGGGAGGCAAACTCTGGCCTGGAGAGAAATGAACTGATCAGGGTGATTGTCTCATGCGAGCTCATGGGAGCCATGCTGAGAGTGGAAGGTGGAGCCCGGGGTTGGTCTCTGCAGGGTAAAGAGGATCAGAGGGTGCCCAGGCTAGGATGAGGCTCTGGGAACACACAGTAGGTCTAGGGGACCAGTGCAGTTATCTTTCCTCACATGTGTAATAAGCCAGGAGCGATGCACAACTTAGAATCGCTCATCCTGGGAAAGCACACGTTTCCATTACCGGGATAAAGAACATATCCAACATTTTGTTGTGGCAACCAGAGCATTGTGTTTTAGGTGCTCAGTCCCTCTGTTCCTCCTGTTGAGAACTGCAAATGATCTATTCAAGCATGTTTATTCTAAATTAAGAAAGTGTGAATCTCTGCTGGAGATCCTGTGACATTTTCAAACTCCAGAAGATTTTAGAAAAAGATGCTCATGGAATATCCATATTTCAATGATGGGAATTTGGAAGGAAAGTGACTTTTTTCTATCTCAGCTATTTTAATAGGCCACAGAATAAAAATCAATGGGAAAAAAATTGGCCTGGTGTGTAATTCACAGCTTCACATATTAAATTCAGCATTGCAGTGTCTTAATTTTTAAAGTACAGTTTGTACTCAATATGGCAAATCTAAATGATGTAAAAAAGAAGGAAAACTATTATTATCCCATTATCATTCTAAGGGAAGTATAAATGATATTCAATAAAAATAAAGTATATTAAGATACATTTATATACAGGTATCCCCAGCTTTTAGAAAGTTTGCATTATGCCACTTCACTTTTATGAAAGGCCTGTATTTTTTTTTTTAAAGATTTTTATTTATTTATTTGACAGAGCGAGAGATAGCGAGAGCAGGAACACAAGCAGGGGGAGTGGGAGAGGGAGAAGCAGGCTTCCCGTGGAGCAGGGAGCCCGATGTGGGACTCGATCCCAGGACCCTGGGATCATGACCCGAGCCGAAGGCAGACGCTTAACGACTGAGCCACCCAGGCGCCCGAAAGGCCTGTATTAGTATATGTTTTCACTAACAGAAAGAAATCAGATGAGGATTTTCACTTTTAAGAAAAAAGGTGAAAAGCAAAACAGAGTTTTGCAGTGAGCCCTTATAGAAGCAGTGCACACTCCCAGCGGTGAGAGTGGTCCCACCAAGCTCCCTCCCCAGGAATGAAGCTCAGCATCTCAGCATCAAGCCACCAGAACTTTGAGCTGCCTATGAGCATCTGTGCATTGTCCTTTTTTTTTTTTTTTAAGGTTTATTTATTTATGAGAGAGAGAGAGAGAGAATGAGCGGGGGAGGGGTAGAGGTAGGAGGGAGAGAGAATCTCAGGCAGACTTCCCGCTGAGCTCGGAGCCAACATGGGGCTTGGTCTCACGATCCCAAGATCATGACCCGAGCCAAAACCAAGAGTCAGGCTCTCAACTGACTGAGCCACCCAGGCACCCCAAGCGTCTGTGCTTTATCTTGATTTATTTTGTGCTCCGTTAGTAAGATGTGTCTTAAGGTATCAGAAAAGCCTAGAAAGGGTTTTTGGGGCGAGGTCTTGGAAACTGTAAAAAACTTTTTCAGGGGCACCTGGGGGCTCAGTGGGTTAAGCATCTGCCTTCAGCTCAGGTTATGATCTCAGGGTCCTGGGATCAAGCCCCACATCGGGCTCTCTGGGGCTCTCCATTCAACGGGAGTCTGCTTCTCCCTCTCCCTCTCCCGTTGTGTTCTCTCTCTCTCAAATAAATAAATAAAATCTTTAAAAAAACCTTTTTCATATACTATTGGCAATCGATTCTTTGATTTATGTCATTTTGGCTTTGAAAGGTTTCATAGGAACACTCTGCTTTTGGATAATGGGGGAGACCTGTATTCCATTGTCATCTTAAGCTATAACCATAATATTGCTTGCTCACAAATTCACTCTTCCAGTGACTTGTAACAATTTTTTTCAACATAAGGTAATGGAGTATTATTAAAACACTCTGCTTTTTATGTGGATTTTTTCCTTTTACATACAGATATGATAATTCCCTCATTCTTATTCGGTAAGCATAGTATTCCAAAAATATGTTTTATAGACATTTATTCTACAAGGTGCTTGTAGGTGTTTCTTAAAGAAAGTTTTACTGTCAAAGAAGTTTGGAAAATTATGGGTTCAACAAAGAAGTTTCTTAATAACAGTACTTTCATGAGCCTTTATTATGAGTATGTTCATGAAGAAATTTCAAGAAGGTTATCCAGAGAGAAATAGATCTCCCATGAAATCAAGTTTTTCAAACAAAGTACGTTTGTTTGAAAAACTTGATTTCATGGGAGATCTATTACCATCTCTCAAGACTAGTATTCTGAGCAGAAGGGCTTGAGAAATGTTGCTTTGCGCTAACAGACAAAATGACTAGATTTGTGTTTCATATGTTTGCAGAGCTACTGGGTTCTAACGTTCTGGAAGGCAACTTCATTAGGGCTAAGGAAAATCAAAATGCAACACGAATATGGCAGACCTGTTACCCTAATATTTTGTTGCTTTTCAAAATGAACATTGACAAAAGAGCTTACATTAGAATAATCGAGTTAGGAAAATGTCACAGTAGAAATTCCATTCCTCCTGGTCTCCTACTACCAGGGGCAATAGATCAGATAATAGAGAGACAACGCCTCTGAAAAAGAGCATGCTCTTGCTGTGGTGTGTATGTGTAACTTTTTTATATGTACATAAGTAGACGGTAACGGTTTAATTGTCTATAGGTCAACTGTACACGGCCGCTTTCACATTTGCTTTTGCTCAGGCTAATGCATGTACAGCATCGACTAACAACATCATCAGTTTCTTGCATAGGATGAGGAGTAAGGAAGGGTTGTGAAATTGATGGAATGGGGAAGATGGCTGGTGCTCTACCTTTTTCAGAATTGGGGCTTTGTTATTTCATTTGAGGTATTCCAAATGCCCAGGATTCAGACATATTTACAATGAAATAGAAACCCAGAAACGCTTTTCAAGGAGAAATATACAGGATTCTTTTAATGTCTTCATTTTCAAGTGTTAGGCTACCATTTTCTTTTACGAATACAGATGCTCCAGACCTGGCTATCCTTGGTGTGTGCATATGCTTAAACTAAATCAACAATCTGGTCAAAATTAAACTGTTCGCATTTTAAATGGGTCCAACTAGAAAATAGCACATATTAAATAATAAAAAAAAAAAACCCACCCCACTACAGAGAGTTTATGATTTAGTTAAATCATTGTACTTCTCTATAGAATTCCTAACTGCCACATAACCCCCGTACTCTATGGATCCCTTCAGCTATTCTGAAAAAGCCTTAATTTTTAAACATACTTCAACAACTATATGTGCCCATTTGGTCTAAAGTATAAGAGTATATGTATATATATATATATGTGTGTGTGTGTGTGTGTGTGTGTGTAGGAGAGGAAGGAAGTCTAAAGTCTAAACCTAACCAGTTCAGAAAGTTGCCAGCACAAATGAGTTAAGATCTTCTTTTAATCGTGATAGCATTTGGTTTTCTATGTTTATATTCCTCTATCCTCATGTGTACAATGTAAGCTTTGTTATGCTGTGTCTGGTGGTGTTTTGCATCCCTTTATGACAGGCAGTAATTGGAGCTAGTACGTAATGTACCTGGGGGTGAAAAGGTGCTGGAGTCTCGTCTTGGGCAGGATTCTATCTGGCACAGCCATGGTATTTTCTCCCTGCCTGCTCTTCCAACCCGTCTCAGTTTAATGACAGTCTTATGTTTTATTTGTTTCCTCTGATCCAACATATTTATGTGAGGGCAGTTCTAGAATACATAAAAGTCAGTTGCAGGGTGGTAATTATTGACCACGGTGTTACATAGCACCTCATGTGGTAAGAAGATAAATGTATAATCACCCGGTAATATGAAAAACTCTGACTGAAGGACCAAAGGACTTTGTCATTTTACTCCACCCTCCCGTGAGTCAGTGAAATGGATTGAATTATAAACCAGAAGCCAGCACTTCAATTTGATGAAACTCATCCTAAAGAGGAAAGTGTCACTACATGTTGGCAGTTTATGAAATGTGATGAGCTGCCCTAATCCAGTGGAACCGACATGTCCTTAATAATAGCAACATTCTTTGCAAATTAAATAGCTATTAATTTTTTTAAAAAACTTGTCAGGATATGCTTATGCAGTGATGCACATGCGATCATAGGCCTTTCCTTTGTGTCAAATATATAGAAAAATGCAACCCTTCTGGGAATTTGTAAAACAGCGTCTGCATCTGTGTATCTAAAGGCACGGATGGAGCTAGATCTAAAACTCGTGTGTGATTTTCCACATCTGAAAGGACTGAGTCCTGAGATGATGATATATGTCACAAGGCTATTGTGCATCAGACCCCCCAGATCAATCATTCACCAAACAAATATTCCCTGAGCGCCCATGCTGTTCCAGGCACGGTGCAGGGGTGAAGCACAGAGATGGCTGGGATCCTACCTATCTACTTCCACCCCGTTCTGCTTGTTTACCCCTCTCTAGTCAGCAACAAGATACTCTGGTTCCTTCCTTTCTCTCATGTTAGGAAGTCCCCTTTCTCCAAGGAGATGACCTTCCCTGGGCCCTGGGTCTTCAAGGCTGTCCCTGCAGAGGACACTTGTCCCACAGAAAAGGAAGGAGTGGGTTATGTTGGTGACTCAGCCAAAAAGAAATGTTATTTCTAGCATGGTGCTAAGTTAACTCTTTTTTTTTTTTTTCCCTTCTTTTAACCACAGGGACCTCAAGAGAAATTCCCTAGAATTATGTTAGAACACATGAACAATTCTTTTGTAAGGCTATTTAATTACCTGATGACTAGTACACATAGAGATTGTAACATCGAGTCACCCAAGACAGGCTTAAAACAATTTGATAATACAGAGAAATCTTCGACGTGACTTACAGATAAACCACAGCAAGAGTCATCTTAAAGGAAGGCTTTATCTTTCATACATCTGCTTATAACCTTGGTAATGACGTGTCTGAAGCAGACAGGATATGGCAAACTGGGATGTAATTAGGGGGCTTATTATCAGCAGATCTCACTTAATGGACTGTTATCAAGGTACTGCTGAAAAGTGCAAATGGTAAGCTTGAAAAAACTGATGGTTGCGATGTTGTCTGTAACATTGAAGTGAAATGCAAATGAACAGTGAAAATCAGAACTGTTGGATATGTAAGCTGTGCCCTGCATAAGAGCACCCAGTGGCGAAGGCAGTTGGGTGGGGGTAAAATCTAACTTGCACCGTGCTCAATGGGCCATACGCCCTGTGGGGAGGCTACGTCGTCCCTGAGGGTCCCTTTATCAAATTTGCGCAGGGGTGCAGTATGGAGTGACTCTGGCATAGCATACTTGTCTTCCCAAGGTAGATTTTTGAAAGTTCTGTCAAGCCTGTGGGAAAGGAGGCAGGCTTGACATGGCTAGGATTTGGGAAGAGCTATCTCAACTGCTTAATGGGGCACTCATTCCAGCTAGGGTTGATGTTCGTTCTCCAAGCAAGCTGGGCACACTCCAGTGATTCCAAGTTCCTAGGCAAATCTGGGGGTTGAAGAGCATTGTTGCCCAACCCACCTCCTTTTCCTGGAGAATTGTCAAGAATCAAGATTTCCCCAAAGCTAGAATAATTACTGAGCAGAGTCCAGCCCTGGCTGAGAAATTGCAGAGTAGATTTCCCCTGAAGGGGCTGTCTCCTGCATCCTGCCACCTGAATCAGAGTTTAGTTTCAAAGTCTGGCCCAAAAGCATGGCAAAAAATGTAGAGCCCAGACTTAGAGCTGCTCTCTGCATGGTGCAAGCATATTAGCTTGTAAAAAATGCCCAGGTTTCCAGTGTTATCACACCCCACTTCCATGAAATTAGCTTGGATCTCACTGGCTTTGTGGAATGTTCCGTATCTTAATGCAATCCTCTTTTGTGCGTGTGTGTTACATGAGAGTGTGACAGCTCAAGAACTACCACACTGTTCCACTCTACATTTCCAAGCTCAAACACACACACACGCCAACCACTATCAGTACCAGTAAAATTAAATGAGAGAAGCTATCAGGAAATAGATAAAGAGGCATACAATAGAGACTTTTTTTTTTGGAGAGAATGAGGCCAGGCAAATGGATTTTAAAATTCTGTTTCTATGACTGCACTACATTTACAAGCTGAAGGCATCAATAGTTGACACCGCTCATAGAATACCAAGGGAAAATTCTGAAGAGGAAGTATCTATTCTCTTATTACCCAAATGTAAATTATATGTGCTCTTGAAGTATGCCCTTTATTTAATTTTAATGCATTTTAAATTTTAATATGGATTGCACTACATGAATCACCCTCTTTGTTTTCAACACCATTAGCACACAAAAATTGAGGAAAGGTTTCTATTTTCTGGCAATTCCAAGTATTTTATGAAGTGTGGCACATAATATTGCATCTTCTATAGAGGAGGGACTCAATATTTGTTGAAGCAATTTCAATGTGATATGTTAGCTATGGTCTATCATGAGGAGGTAATGATTTCCTAAATTTTCTAGCTTAAAAGGATTCTTCTATTGCCATTGACATTAAAAAAATTCTTGGTTCTCAATAAAACCGAAGCAGTTTTATTAGAATACGTTGGCATCTCTCAAAGACTTATGCAGTCAAAGAGATTCAAAGTCAATTGTTCTGTGCCAAATTATTTTCTTATCCTATACAGATGCTCTACAAAGTCTGAATTCTTTTTCATTTGGATAAATCCAGGAATCGAAGAACCTGTATTTTGAAGCATGGATTATTTAAGTTAGTGGCCTAGGTAGAGGAAGAGACAAACATATTTTATTTTTTAAAGATTTTATTTATTTATTTGACAGAGAGAGACACAGCGAGAGAGGGAACACAAGCAGGGGGAGTGGGAGAGGGAGAAGCAGGCTCCCCGCAGAGCAGGGAGCCCGATGTGGGACTTGATCCCAGGATCGTGGGATCACGACCTGAGCTAAAGGCAGTCGCTTAACCAACTGAGCCACCCAGGCGCCCATAGACAAACATATTTTAAAAACTGACAAAAAAAGATTGGGCTCGTGTTTTGATGTACTTTCGACTTTGGAAAGGAGAAAAGATAAGTACACAAGTAACTGTGTTGCAAGTTAGAATATGAAATACACAAGACAAAAGACCGCCAAAATTAGGAACCAAGTTCAGAGGCAGGTCTGGGGCAGGATGGAAGACATCACGGAGGAGGTGGGGAATGCAGCATGGAGAAAGGCAGAGTGGTAGGATGGCTTATAGCCATTGGAAGAACCCCGAGTAGTCTCATTTGGTAAGAGTAGAAGACACACAAAAGCGAGAAGTTGGAAGATCAGGCTGCAGGATAGGTTGCATCCAGGTTGAAAAAGGCCTTCAACATTGGGTATGGCAGGAGCATCCTGTTAAATGTTGACTTCTCTCTCAGATACCGGGTAGGGGAAAGAGTTGCTAGGCTCGTATATTTGCTGATTTTCTATCCGCATGTGAGGCCGCTGTGTGTGCAATCAGGAAGAGGTGCTAGCAATCAGCTCTCATGCGCTGGGCCAAGGTGGCTCCGACACATTGAAGCCTGTTAGTTGAAGCTGTGAGAAGGGAGGAAATTGCAAAGGGAGAGTAGAAAAAAAAAAAAAAGAAACCATCAAACAAAAAGAGCAAGACAATCTGTAGATTGCCCGCATTAAGGACAGTGAAGACGATGTGGAGCCAGACAAGGGGACAGGTGCTAGAAGTTAAGAAAACGGGACATCAACATGAGCGAGTGTCGTGGAAGCCAAAGGAAGAGAAAGAACATCATGACAGGGGAATTACTGCTGAGTTTGGCAATTAAGAGAAATTTTAGGAAATTGGTAGTGACAGAAGTCAGAATATAAGGGATTCCGAATTCAGTCAGTGGTGTACGGATTTATATTTATTAGCAATCACCATTGGGTCATATTCAAGCAATTCTACTATCTCAAGGAAAAACTGTACAGGGAATGAAAACAGACATACGAATGAATCCAAAAAGTGAAGTTAAAAATTCCACAGTCAAGATTTTGGCAAACTCTCCATGAGTCAGCTGATTTGAGATGCTTCAATGCCTTACACATTCTTCTCCATTTCTCAAATTTATCCTTTCAAAGAAAGCCTCCTCAAGGCTTATTCGTGAGCAATTAGGCATGATATGTGAGGTAGTTTTTTTTTTCCTAAGTCCACACTGAAAAAAATTTTCAAAATGACTAAATCTGGAGAGTCCGCTGAACTCTTACAAGGCCCATTGACACTGCCCACATTTAACCACCCACCTCTTCTCCTATCACCCTCCTGAGCCTTCTACCACTGCCCACCTCTCTAAAAGCTAAGGGCACAGAACCTCAGCCTTCAGGATGCTCCAAGGGCTCCGGGCCACAGAGTTGTCATAAATACCAGGTTCTTCTCTCTCAGGTCCCTTACCAAGAAGGACTGAAAGGTTTATTTCACAAATGAAGACACTTCGGAGAGTGAAAGTAACAGTCATTACTCCAGCACCATAAGCCTACAACTGCCTTTACCTCATGAGATGGCTTGCCACCTGAAATATAAGACACCTAGTTAAAACTGAGCTTTATATAGACAACAGATGACTTTGTAGCCCAACCGTGTCTCATGCAATATTTGGGACTTATACTATAACTAAGTGTCTGGCTGTTTATTTGCTAAATCTGGCAACCCTATTTATGACCCCTTTGCCCATTTACATGAGCGACACACTGTGTCTACACCAAGCAGGAGAACTATTCTGACCCCAAAGTGGCTGTGTAATTTTCCAGGCCTGGTGCAAAATGAAAATATGAGGTCTCCTTGCTCAAAAATTATTACACATTTTAAGACAGTGAAAAAGGAGCATTAAATTAACCTTGGGGCCCTTCTAAGTATGAGCCCTGGGTGATTGCACAGATCACACGGCCATGAAGCTGGCCCTTTCCTTACCATTTGGTATGGCGTGTTTTGTTGAAGTGAAATCAGAAATATTTCCTCTTATATATAAAAAACAGAAACTAGTATGCTTTAAACTTGGGACTTTCAAGAAACATTCCAAGTGCCAGTTGTATTTGGAAGGGAGTTTGATTATAATGTGCCTGAGAGTAGGGATTATATCTGCCCTGCTCACCCAGCTCTATGTATAGTGCGTGACACAGGGAAATCACCTAATATGTTGAATGAATCTTATAGGCACATATGTAGTATATGTTTACTTTGATGTGACATTAAAATTAAATAAAGGACATATTTCAAGAGGAATTATAGTTTTCATTTGAATAATAAGAGACCAAGTGGCAAAAATGCACCATAACATTACCTATATACTGTGCCATATGCATGTATGTATGTTATGTAATATGTATGTATGCATATTAGATAGTGTTATGTGTGTTCCTGGCTTTTCTAGTTGGGGAATATATATTTCATTTACAGTAAAGGCCCACATTTTGATGCTCTGAGCTCCTCTACTGATAATAGATAGGTCCTGACTTTTCCAGATTCCCCTCCATCAATATCTCTGAGAAATCTTAGAACTATTATGTGTAAGTCAAGTGTTCCCATGAGACAGTAGGGTATTTCTTTTCATTCTGTGCAAGCAAGTCAAGTGTAACACCTTGTTGGTGTTAGGCAAGTTTCTTTCCCTCGGGAGTGCCAGGAGGGGGACAAATGGTGAATTTCCCATGCCAGAGGCCGTGGCTGTCACTATCCTCCTCATGGTCACTTTGCTGCTTTTGGACATGGTGTCACTGGACTGATAGTTCTCACACTGTCTGTGCCCACATCTTTCATGGTGGACTCCCACAGCAGAATGGTTGGGGTCACTTCTTCTTTTTTTTTAACATATAATGTATTATTTGTTTCAGAGGTACAGGTCTGTGATTCAACAGTCTTACACAATTCACAGTGCTCACCAAAGCACATACCCTCCCCAATGTCTATCACCTAGCCACCCCATCCCTCCCACGCCCCACCATTCCAGCAACACTCAGTTTGTTTCCTGAGATTAAGAATTCCTCATATCAGTGAGATCATATGATGCATGTCTTTCTCTGATTCACTTATTTCACTCAGCATAATACCCTCTAGTTCTATCCATGTTGTTGCAAATGGCAAGATTTCATTCCTTTTGATAGCTGCATAATATTCCATTGTATATATCTACCACATCTTCTTTATCCATTCATCTGTCGATGGACATCTTGGCTCTTTCCACAATTTGGCTATTGTGGACATTGCTGCTATAAACATCGGGGTGCACATACCCCTTCAAATCCCTACATTTGTATCTTTGGGGTAAATACCCAGTAGTGCAATTGCTGGGTCGTATGGTAGCTCTATTTTCAACTTTTTGAGGAACCTCCATACTGTTTTCCAGAGTGGCTGCACCAGCTTGCATTCCCACCAACAGTGTAGGAGGGTTCCCCTTTCTCTGCATCCCCGCCAACATCATGACAGATTATTTTTAAGACTGCATCATAATTTCAGGGCACCTGGGTGGCTCAGTTGGTTAAGCGACTGCCTTTGGCTCAGGTCATGATTTTGGAGTCCCAGGATCAAGTCCCGCATCGGGCTCCCTGCTCTGCAGGGAGTCTGCTTCTCCCTCTCAGCCTCCCCCCTCTTATGTGCTCCCTCTCTCTCATTCTCTCGCTCAAATAAATAAATAAAATCTTAAAAAAAAAAGACTGCATCATAATTTCAAATGTACCATGAGTTGAAGACCACATATTTGTCTTAGTAGGGTATTTCTTTTCATTCTGTGCAAGATAAAGGTTTTAGCATTCTCAAGTTTTGAGGCAGCAGGATATGGTGGAAATAACATTGGTTTGGTAGTTGGTAGTCCTCAGCAATAATCTCCAGCAACTACTAACTATGTGAACTTGGGCACATTACTGATCTCTCTAAATCTCAGTTTATGTACTCATTTGTAAACTCAAAGGTTATAAGGATTAAAGGAGCTAATGCAGGACCCATGGCTCTAGGAATGAGGACATATACTATTGACTGAATAACCAACTTTTCCTCAAATGTGTATACAAATGTTTATATTCTATAGATACCCCACCCTTACTTCACCCTTCCTCATTGGCTGTCAATTTTCTTATCCTCTTGTTATTCCTTACCAGACAAGCCCATAAATGGTAGGGCTAGCTCAAGAATACAAGCAGAGGCTCATATACCGTATGTTTAAATATTTACAAGCTATAAATCAAGCTAACACACTGCTAAATTAAATACATGCTGTCTTCCAACTTGATAAATCTGCATTCACAATGGCCTGGAAGGCTAGTTTGATGTAGAATTTTCAGACTCCATGAGGGATGTGGTAGGGTGAGAAAATATGGCCCCAGTCTTTGGTTATTGGTCTGTCAGTTTTCTTCTCCCACCCTTGCTCCCACCCACACTTATGAGGATCCTTATGCATATCTGTATGAATACTTCAGCTCACCCATCCAAGCTTCTTTCACACTTTCCATAAACAGTCACTTCTTGACCACAAGTTTGGCCCACTGATGTGTACAGTAGAGAGTGGATACACTTGGCCCTCAGGAGAATGGACCAGCCCTGGATGCAGATTTGGGACCATGAAGACAGCAAATTCTGGGATCCCAGACACTCAGAGCATGGTCTAGATGTGGAGGTAGGGGTGGGACAAATTCCTAGTGGATATATACACTAATTCTATGGACTTTTCATTCTATAGGAAAGGGAACAGTTAGGGGAAAACCTGGGCAGTATCCTCAAAAGCACAGAGCTCAATATTGGCCATTTTCTCTGGATCTAAAAGCAGTACTTTCCAGTCTTTATCTAAACACTGGGCTTATTTTTCAGAAATGTGATCTAAGATGTTATTAGTCTTTAATATGGTAATGTATATTTTGAATCTCCAAGATTTCTGACCATGGAACACTGTGTGTGTGTGTGTGTGTGTGTGCACATGTGCCCATGTGTGGAACATCTCCATAGGACAGGGTTTGACAAAACCTATTCTAATCTCTAATGGCATGGAGTGTGTATTCCTCTTCTTCCTACCGCCTCTTAAATGTAGGGGACTCTACCTTCACTTGCTTATATTTTCTTGTTCCCCATTCTTGCTAGATGATTTCATCCATATCCAAGGCTGTAATCGCTAAATATATATCAATGATTCCAAACCCTCCTTCCTCACATCTCTCTTGAGCTCTTTACTTACTACTGAATGGCTCTACCTGGATACACAAGTTCCACATGTTAGAAACTCAACTCATTATCTCCCTCTGGTCCTGCTTATCCTAACATGTTCCTTTAGTGAGTTACTCTTCTCAGTAAATGCTTCATCATCTAACACTATTTTGATAATTGCCCTGGCCAGAGTCACCTTTGATTCTTTTCTTGACCTTACCTCCTTCCCAATTTATGTCCATATTTTGTTGATTTTGTCTCCTCAGTATATCTCCAGTCTCTCAGATCTATAATTTTCCAAGGATCTTATCATTTCTTGAGCACATACTTACAATTTTCTATTTCACTAAACCTTCTTTTACATTGTAATGAGAATATTCCTTTATAAGAGACTGAGGAAGTTTTTTACATATAGATATGAAAAAAATCTCCAAGATACATGATTAAGTAAAAAGGGGGTTCAAAACTGGACATAGATTTTGAGTTTTATGTAAGAAAGGAAGAAAATAGGAATATATATTTATATTTATTTGTATCTGCAAACAACTAAGAAAAATGTCTGTTTAGTAAGGGCATTTGAGAAGAACGTTTCAGAGCAGGGATGGATATGAGATAATTCATTGTATAATTTTGTTTGTCTTGATTTTTGAAAATGTGAATCTGCTAAATGCAAAAATTAGAGTTTGAAAATTATTCAAAAATTTAAAAAATATTTAAAAGTATATTATGTGTTGCTGTGTAATTATTACAATTATAATACATAATAAATAAGCTTAAAAATTAAAGAATGTAAAGGTAAATATATATATATAATCATGCTATTACTTTGCTTAAAATGTTTCTTGGATCCACTATTACCTTCAGTACCAAATAAAGACCACTTAGAGTGGCATAGAAATCTTTTCAGGATATGGATTTTGTCCACTTCTGCAGCCATAACTCTCCCCACACCTTAATAGATTGTAAGCTATGGCCATATTGAATGGTATGATCATTCACATCACATATCAAGTCTCTCATGTCCACATGTTTCCATTATTTGGAATTCCATCCTATCTGATTTGGTCTGCCTGTTCATCCCAACTCAGCCTTTAGAACTTGGCTCAGACTTCATCTTCCTTCCCCTAAGTTGGATTCAGTGCTCTTCTTCTCTCTCGCTTTATCACCCTATACCATAATTTCTTATTGTGCTCACTTCTCCATACTGCATTGACTTATATGATTTCTGATCTAGGCTGTGCATACATTAAAGATGAAAACTATCCTCTATTCACCTCTGTGTCTGAAGCACATAACATAGTGCCTGGTTTAGGCTTTGTTCAATTAATCCATACATGGAAAATAAATGAAAGTATAAATGAGTCAATGAATGGAGGAAGGATATTTCGATGCTAGGAGCCTGCTATGGACCTAGAAAGAGTACATGAGCTGAAGATATTGTTTTGCACCTGAATTCTGGGCTCTTGAGTTTGGTACAGCTTCTACACCTGATTCATGTTCTTGCCAATCCCTCATACCTAAATCTGAATTATTCTTTGGAAATCAGTCCCAAGTGTTTTCGGTCCTGACCTGAATAGTTTAGCTTTATATTTTCATTTCACTTTAGCTTTCTGAGAAGGGGTCAATTTCCCTAATAATCTTTCCAAATTTTCCCTGAAGTAGTTTTTGTTGGGGGAGATTATAATACTCCCATCTCAGTGTTAGGGGTCAGCCCTTGAATAAGAAGACAAAATAAAGAAAAAAAAATAATGTGTTTTTTTTCCCTTTCATAAATAATGCTCATGTATAATAATCAAATACGGTATTTCATTCTCTACAGAAAACCACCAAAGAGAAGAGGAGGGTAGTACAGTGTTCTGGGAATTGAGATTTAAATTTTCCATAGGTCATAGAACAAATATCCTTCTAAAATTAAGTATTTCCTTTTTAAGTTTTGAGAATGCATTTTAGTTACTTTTGGAATCAACTCCCACGGAAGACATGATCTTTCCAAATAATAGCAAAGAATGAATTTTGATTAGCAAAATCTTAAGTAAGAGATCAATAACTCACGTTTTATGTCAGGTTCTAAGTAAACCTAATTCACAAAGAGTGGGCAGATTAATCTGGAACTCTGAGCAGAGTCAGGCCCCACTTATCTGCTTCCTAGGCAGCAGATCCTGGCTATGGGGCTGCCCCAGGTGCTCGGCGAAGATGCTTGCTACTTGGGTCAGGTGGTGAAAAGAGCCCAAGGGACCAAACCCTAGGCCACTGGCCTCGTCTTCCAAGGATTTGGTTTTATTGGATACAATTTTCTACTTTGACATTATTCCATTTATTTTGGGTCTGGGCCCATCAATACTACAAGTTTATAAAGATTTTAATATTAAAAGAGATTGTGTTCATGGACTACACTGAGAAAACTATTCTCTTGGACCTAACTGCTTGAAACCAACTGCTTGTTTTTTGCAGTTGAGCTCAAGTCTCATGCTTTGTCTCTCATTGCTCCATTGAGATGTGAAGAAATTAGGCCATATTTTCAGAAATGTTTAAAACTGAGTTAGGGAACATGCACTCTGAAAGATGTGTTACTATTAGGATTTCCAACTTGTGACTGAAACAACAAAAAAATTAAGTAACTTGCCCAAAGCGACTAAATAAATCTTTGTGAGTGTTAATCTTAGTTTTGGACTGAAATTTCTGTGCTCATTAATGTTTACATTCAAGTAATGTTAAGTGTTTAAGTTCAAACACATTTCTCTTTCTCTTTCTCTTCACACACACACACACACACACACACGCATTATATTGTACACAATAAGGACATATTTTGTTACCTATTATAAGCTGAGCTAAAAATGCTAACTTTATGTTTTTCAATGTCACAGTCCTCAGGAATGTGAAATTCATCGTTTGAGCATTTAAGCCTCTATTTTTCTAGACTAAAGGGTAAATTTAATATAAATGTTACTACTTATGAAAGGCATCAAATAAAAAGATACAATGTCCCATTTCTTCCATTTATGCACAGAGTAGCTATTTAGCTGCTCTGACCACATATTGTTCTGGTAAAACCAAGGGCACTTGAGGCGTTTTGGTACCCTCTGTTTGGGAAATTATTTGTGTTTTAATAAAGGTGAATCTTTTGGGGAGATTTGGACTAAGAAATGAATGCATTTTCAGTAAGATTCCTAACTAGATCCTCCCCTAGACATAGAAGCCATGATGACTCCTTCAGCAGTATCTTCACGTATGACAAGTCTATTTGCTCATGACTTCTACACTCTGCCGAAGGGCAACACAGCTTCATCCCTCTCATCTCAAAGCTTTGGGCTGGCACTGGGGTATATCTGTGGGATCTGGTTGTACGTACCTTCTGTGTTCCAGTAAAATTGGTTTATTATTAATCACAGGTTTTGATCAGTGATTTATTAATAATTCGTCCAGTAGCTTATTATAAACCTTGTCTGTAATACTATGTTAGGTCATTTCTTGAGTGGATCCATCCCATAAGAAAACATTTATTAGGTACTCTCTGGCAACATCTGTCAGGCTTGGGCTCCCTGTCCTTGGGTGTGATATTGCTGTTACAGGCCAAGGTAACATGGATTGGAAGAGGTATAAATCTGACAGCCAGAAATCAAGAGAAGAAGTGAAATGAGCATGCATAGACAGTTTGCTTTGGGGGAAGACAGGAATAGTCATAATGAGCCCCCAAAAGACATTTACTTAGAAGCAGATCTGAAACCTGACATGTGGAGAGAGTTCTAGAGTTAAATATAACTTCATTGCTTTGTCCAAGTGTCGATTTATGAGTCAGTTTTGAGAGTTAAATGAAAAGCTTTTCATAAAACAGTCATTAGAATATAGAATTGTTAGTTTTCTCTATGCATTAATTGAATTATTTTGTTTCCATCCTGTGGCTCGGTAGCATTTTCATACATAAATATGGAATAAAGCTCTGCGTGAGCACATTGAGAAGGCAATATTGATGCTTTAGCCAAGAAATTTGCCAGTTTTGTTAATATCCCAAACCTTTCTTTTCAGACTTGTGATTATGGGTGAGCCTGCACTCAAGTTAAATATCTTAATCTATGAGATTAAGATATTTAAGATATCCACACAATGTGAAAAGCTTTGATTTGGAACTGAGGACAAGAAGCAATGGGGGTATTTTCTGCAGAAAAAAAAAAAAAAATCAAGCAAGCAACGAAGAAATCTAAGGTAACCTTCTCTCTGTGTTTGCTACCATCCCAAGCATTCTTCTAGAGTGAGAAGGGTTGACAGTGCTTTTTATAAATGGGAACCTTGCAGAGAAAAGAGTAGACTTGGAATTATGGACACCAACCAGCTTTTTGGTGGGCAGCCAAAAGCCTTGTTGGAAATGCCCATGTCTTTCCCAAACCATTTGGCTCCCCTCCTGACGTAATTGCAACTGAAAGAGAAATATTTAAATGGGCTGGAGTGAGGGTAATGGAAGGATTTCAATTACCAAGGTACATACTAGATTACTTTAAGTGGCATAAATCGGCCTTAAGGCAAACTTACAGATCAGGCCCAGCATAGCTTTCCAATGTACTCTGCCTTTACCCTCTCTGAAGGTAACGCTATGTGCTTTTCCGTAATGTAAAACAAAGGTTAGGAGTCAAGATGTAATTTGAGCACCTATCTATTGGGAAATACAAATCATAATTTCAAACGTGGAATAAAGCCAAAATAATTGAGCATGCTGAAATAATGGTCAAAGGGCTTTAGGTAAGTTTGAAATGATATAAATGATTTTAAAAATTCATGCAAATATATATTGAGAAATAGTTGGAGGCACCAATAAAAAGCGGTTCCAAAGTTTTAGAACAAAACATAATACCTTGACTATCCAGCCAATAATAATAATAAAAAAAAATCAGTAAGTTTGCATTTAAACACTTAAGCGAAATCGAATAGAGCTTAGCACTAAATGTAGAGATACATGTTTTACTGTCTCACGTCATTGGCCGTGTAAGAGCAAAGCCTACTTATCAGGTGCTGAGGGATTTAGCTGGATCCATTTCCAGTCGCAGAGATAACTTAAGCTGTGTAGAGTGAATGATGTTACTCTCTTTCATGCAACTTATTCTTCTCCTATTCCTTGCCTGTCTTGTCTCCTTGTTTTCCTCTTACACAGATTTTCTCCTATAGCACTTCCTATATTCACTCGTCTTCCTCCTCCTCCCCCTGTCTAAGACCCTACCTCTGACTTCTGGCTGGCCTCCTCTATGAAAGCATCATATTCATTTGCCCACCTGCCAAAGTCCGCCTGATTGGAATGGCATCTTCCAAACCCTTCCTTATTTCTTCTTTCGAATTGCCTTATGTTCTGTCCGCTACTGGGTCCTGTCCGCTTTATCGCTACTGGGTCAAGTAGGTCAGGAACAACATGTGTATTTTAGATACGATTGTCTGAAAAGGGGGGTTGAGACAAGACTACTCTAAAACAGCCTATATCTGGAAAATAACAATAATTAAATAATATAAGGGTACAAAATAGGCATATGTGTTGATGGCACAGTAAAGGAGGCCAGAAAGGGAATCTAATGAATTTTCAAGTGTCACATAGCTAACATCTACTGATTACTTACTATGTGCTGGATGCTGAATTTACTCATCACAGTGAGCTGATGAGAACATCATTTGAGATGAAGGGGCCGAAGGCTGCAGTAACTTTTCCAAGACGAGCTGGGGCTGAAGCTCATGTTAAATCCGGGCCATTGCGCTCCAGAGCCATATCTTAACCTTTACACTCTACTGCCTCGGAAAAATGAAGTTTAATAAAGCAGTTGGGAAAGTAATGATTAACTAGTAAGTATTTGGGGTATAATTAGCCTTATGATATTTTATCCCATAAGCCAAAATGAACCAGGAAAAGTGTTACATATTTTTTAAGCCATGGAAAAAACACTAGAAACCACAACATAAAATTCATTTCAGCTCTGTAGTAAGGATCATTTTCTAATTATTGAACAATGAAAAATATTACAGAGACAAAGTCACACATTTGTCTGTATCATCTATTATAGTATTGAATTTTAAACTTCACTGCAATTAGGAACAATAAAATAAAACCTTAAAAACAAACAGAACAAGAAAATATTTGTGGGACACCTGGGTGGCTCAGTCGGTTAAGGGTCTGCCTTCAGCTCAGGTCATGATCCCAGGGTCCTGGGATCGAGCCTGGATTGGGCTCCCTGCTCAGCAGGGAGCCTGCTTCTCTCTCTCTCCGGCTCCCTCTGCTTGTGCTCTCTCACTCTCTCTCTCTGTGTCAAATAAATAAATAAATAAAATCTTTAAAAAAAAGAAAGAAAATATTTGTGATAAATATGATTAGTACAATTGATGACTCCAGAGTATAAAGAGTTTTAATATTTATAAAAATATAAAGATCTCAAATAGCTAAATTGGAAAAGGTGATTCACATACGGGGAAATACAAACACTAATGAATAAATGTATTGGCCAGGCCACATACAGAGTGTTACAATTATTTCTTTAAACTAATTTTATTGTAAAAGGGATACAGGAAAATTTAATTAATTAATTAGAATGATGAAGCAATCTGAAACAATTTTAAGCAAGGAATGGCTTGCAGAGAAGTTACCAGAGGAAGGAGAGATGGAGTCCTTGGAAAGTAGCAGGAAAGGATGCCAAACAAGATGCCCAGGTGGTCACATGGGGCTCGCAGGACTGCCAGGCCTTGACCTGGATGAAGGCTCAGGAATTAGGATGTAGCTTATGGCTGTAGTTATCAAATTTTAACATGCATCAAAATCACCTTCAAGCTTGTTAACACAAAGCTGGGCTTCACTCCCAGAGTTTCTTACTCAGTAGGTTTGGAGTGGAGCCCGATGCCACATTTCTAAGAGGTTCTCAGGTGATGCTGATGCTACTGGCCTGGGGCCCACACTTTGAAAACCACTGGCTTATAGAATCGTCTGCAGACATATAGCTGAAGATGGGAAGTACAATAAAATCAATAATGGAGAGAAGGAGCGGTGGAGGGAAAAAGGAGACAGGAAAGGATGGAGAAAGACAGGGAGAGAGAAGCAGTTAAGGAGGCAGCAATGAAGAAGGAAAAATTTCTTCTCATCAGAAAGTATGGAGCCAGGGCAGCTGAGTGGGGCTAGAGTGAATTACAGGACTGATACCCCTCTAACCTTATAATCACCATTCTCTCACCCTGCTCTACCCTCCTTCCTTCCCTTTCCTGCTAATGATTTTGAATGATTAATAATCTACTGCACGTCAGCCCGCTGCCCCCCCGCAACTGCACTCCAGCCTTCACCTCTTAACTAGCACACATTCAATAACTCTCCAAAGTTCATCTCCTACCTTCACCTCGCCATTAAAATTATTTCCTTAAAAGTCACTGAATCTATAGATCTGGTCTCAGTCCTATATCCTCAGCGCATCAGCAGTGTATTTCTGTCCGCTCACTTCTCCCTTAGTTTGCATGACATAGTTTGCATGACACACTAACCTGTTCTTCTTCCAAATATTGGGTCTCTGAACTACATCTTTAGTTTTCTCCTTGTTTACAGTATCTTATATTTTAGAGTAAAGCTTCTGGAATAAATTCTTCTAAGGTTCTCCAAAACTGCTTTCTTGTACCGGAAGAGATAACTGTATTTTGCCCAGTATGGCACATCAAGACAGTAACTTTCAGTATTTATCAGCTAGTAACTATTTATTAAGTATCTATGGGATGTCATGCCCACGTCGTGTGACACTGCAGTGCACTAGCTTGATAAAGCCTTTGCGCCTATGAAGCTGACATTCTACAGGAGAGGATATAGGCAAGAAACTAACATATGAACACATGAGATAATTACAGCTGGTGAAAAATCCTCTTAAAAAAAAATAAATTGATACAGTAGAATGTCCTGAGGTGGGCAGTACCTTGGGTAAGGAAAGTCAGGAAGGTTTTTCTGAAGAGGTGATATTGAGCTGAGATCTGAATAACAAAAAAGAAACAAGCACTGTGAAGATTTGAGGACAAAGCCTTTAAACGACAAGATGGAGATCAATGTGGCTGGAGTAAAGAGGGAGGAGTAAGCGATGGGACAGAAAGACAAATTGGGCCAGACCATATGGGTCCTTGAAGGTCATGGTGACATGTCTAGATCTTATTCTTTTTAATTTTTAAGATTTTTGCTTTAGATTTTTTTATTTTTAAGTCATCTCTACACCCAATGTGGGGCTCAAACTCACAACCCGGAGATTAAGAGGCACACATTCCACAAACTGGGCCAGTCAGGTGCCGCCTGGATCTTATTCTTAATGTGATAAAAATTCCTTGGAGAATTTTAAACAGCAAGTGATTTATTTTGGATAAAGATGTAAAGGGTGAATGTTTGACCACATGTAGTTTTCTCCTTTTATTCCAAAGACTTTGCTGAAATAGTAGTAAAGGAATAAAAAAGGCATCAAACTTCAGGAACAATGAAAAAAGGAGAGGAGAGAGCAGGAGCTAAAAGCATTACCACATATTTTTGGAAAATGCAAACAGATGGATAGAAGAAGGGTAACTGATTTAGATGGAAGTGGGTAATTATAACCTGAAGTATGTGCAGAGAATATCAAAGATGAGTGAGTCAATTCTTACTGACCAGCACTTGAAGTCATGGCATACCACAGAAAAGAGGGTAGGGGAAAGGCCTGGAAATAAAGGGATTGGATGAAAGTTTGTATACAAAGCTGTTAGTCTCAAGATAAGCATGACCATTCATGCATCAAGGTGATGTCCTCTGTGGCAAGAAAAGGGGCATTCACTCAATGGAGAATCTGAACTTGAGAGGTGAAGGAATTAGGGGAACACAGGAAACTGAAAGATGGGTATGTGCAACTTGGAGATGAAAATGATTAATCTCAAGTCTGCAAATTGAGTAGAGTAATTCTCACCCCCTTGTACTTGCCTGTTGCATGAATGTTGGTCTATACTACACAGGCAGGAAACTCAAGGAAACTTGAATCAGGAGAAATGGAAAAACTCTAGAGAACACACATTCACATAATTTCCTGATTATTCAGCCTCCAGGGGAGCCCACCACTTGATCACTCCTGATCATGGACGGGATCTGATTTCTAAGTATTATTAAATATAAACTAGGAAATAATAATAATCAAACATTTGAGTAAAAACCTTTGATTTAATCTCTCTAATTACAAAAGAGAGATAAAAGGCAGAAAGATAAGAAAATCCTGGAGGAAACAGAGGTAAATCAAAGAACAGCACTATTATTTTTTGAAGTCTTTAATATCATTGGGAAGATAAGATATTGCATATCTAATACAAGATCAGAAAACTGTAAGAAAAGAAACAATGAAGAGAAAATCTTAGATGAAATGAAAATACAAGAAACTAGGACACTAGAAAACTAAAGTTGAATAAATCTTCCAAAAAATAGAACAAAAACCAAAATGATGGAAAAAAGAAAAGGAAAGACAAGACTTGGAGGATCAAGGTGTCTAACATTTAACTCAGAGTATTTCAGGGAGCTAAGAAAAGATAGGAGATTATGAAAAAATAATACAAGAACACTTCCCCCAATTATAGGACATGAACCTTTAGATTGAGAAAGTTGACAGAATACCCAGGAGAACGAATAAAAAAGACCTACTTCAAGACACACCATCCTGAATATAAAAGTACCATGGTGAGGGCGCCTGGGTGGCTCAGTTGTTAAGCGTCTGCCTTCGGCTCAGGTCATGATCCCAGGGTCCTGGGATCGAGTCCCACATCGGGCTCCCTGCTCGGTGGGAAGCCTGCTTCTCCCTCTCCCACTCCCCCTGCTTGTGTTCCTGCTCTCACTGTCTCTGTCAAATAAATAAATAAAATCTTAAAAAAAAAATCTTAAAAAAAAAAAAAAGTACCATGGTGAGAGAGGCTTCTAGAAGCTTCCAGAGATAGAAAAAAATAGGTTACAGAAAACAATATGTAACACACCATTCAACTTTTCAATTGTTATATTACTGACAAAAGGCTTTTGTCAGAGGAATGCTTACAAAATTATTTTCAAACCTAAATTTTATACCCAGCCAAATAAGATAAAATTATTTCCAGACATTTGAGTCATACAGGATCTTAAAAAAATTATATCCACAAGTAAAACCCAAAATATGTATAAAAATGTAACTACCCAGTTCTAGAATTAAAATATATTTAAACAGACTCATGAAAACCTTGTTAAGTTGTCTCATAAGAAAATAGTAATATTATATTCTGAGGGAAATGGGGAGGAGAATCAGGGGGGTAGTGGTTGGATTAGTAGAGTCTTCACCAAACATAAAAGGAAGCCAATAGAAAATATCCAAATTCACGGAACCAGAAATAAGACTCATATTATTTAGAAATATGAAAGTAAATGCCAGGAGAAACAAGATAATACAACACAAGAAGTGATGAGATAAGGAACTTCTATTTTACACTGAAGATTTTAATTACTATCCTATATTTCAATATTATGTGTGTATATTACTTTGACCAAGAATAAAAACCATTTAAGGCAAAAATTTCTTGTGGCAGAGTGGAGACTAGGTTGTGGAGTGGGAAGAATTGAAATAGATGGCTCTTTCCCTGATCCGGGTGAGAGATGATAGTAGCTTGGATCAAATGGTAGTGGTGGAGAGAGAAGTGGACAGATTCAGAGTGTGTAATGGAGCTGACTTTATTGAAGTATTGGCTGTGTGGCATGAGAGAAAGAGAATCACCAAGGATAACCCCTTAGATAGTAGATGGTGATACCACTTGTTAAAGTAAATAAGCCTAGAGAAAAATTCAGTTGGTGAAAGCACCAATCAAGATTTCTGTTTTGTGCATATTAAGTTTGACTTTCTTATCCAAGGGGAGTGTCAGAGAAGCAGTTAGATGGTGTTATAGGTTGACTGATGTCCCCCCACCCCCAAATGCTGAAGTCCTAACCCCCAGTATTTGAGATTACGACCTCATTCGGAAATAGGGTCTTTGCAGATGATTGAGTTAAGGGTGAGCCCTAATTCAATATGAATGTATTCTTATAAAAGGGTGACATTTGGACACAGAGACAGACACACATAGAGGAAAGATGATGTGAAGACACAGGGAGAATGCCATCTATAAGCCAAAGATTATCTGAAACTACCAGAAGATGGAAGAGAAAAATGGGACAGATTCTTCCCCACAGCCCTTGGAAGGAACCAACCCAGCTAACATTGTGATTTTGGACCTCTAGCATCCAGAACTGTGAGACAATATGTGTCTGTTCCTTAGGCTATCCAGTCTGTGGTACTCTGTTACAGCACGCCTGGGAAACTAAGACAGATTGATCTGCATCTGGAGATGGCGGGCAGAGGAAATGGTGGAGATACACATTTTGGAATCATGTGCATGTAAGGGTCATTTAGAGCCATGTGATTGGAGGAAAGCACTTCAGTAGTGAGTGCGGAGGGAAAAGAGGAGAAGGCTCAAGAATCAGGATTGATACCCAAGTGCTTTCCTATTTTGAGATTGAGCCGACATTGGAGGAGTCCATGAAGGAGAATGAGACAATAAATGGCCAGGGAGGTAGGGGGAAACCAGAAAATAAAGGTGTGTGTTTTGGGTTTTTTGTTTGTTTGTTTGTTTGCTTTAGAGGGAGTGGACAGCTGCTCAGGTGACGAGGAAGATGAAGACAGAGAGACCACTGCTTTTGGAAACATGAGACTCGTGATTGACTTGAGAATGACACTCTCTTGTGTGTGAAGAGGGTTGAGGATAGTTTGGGGGTGAGGAGGGGAGAGCAGCCATGTCAGAAGGCTCTGGGAGATGATTTGCTGTGAGGGCAATTGGAGATTGAAGCGTGGCTGGAGGGGACACAGGATCAGAGGAGCAGCCTAAACCATGAGGACAATGGTGTTGGGCCAATCGTTTTTGTGGAAGTTAAGTGACAAAAGGTGGGCCAAGAGCTGTCCCAAGTGAGTTTAAATTCTCAATAAAAGAAGATAATTGGCCAAGGGAGATAGCCAAACTGTGGAAAGAGCCAAGATACCCTTCAACAGATGAATGGATAAAGAAGTTGTGGTCCATATATACAATGGAATATTACTCAGCCATCAGAAAGGATGAATACCCAACTTTTACATCAACATGGATGGGACTGGAGGAGATTACGGTAAGTGAAATAAGTCAAGCAGAGAAAGTCAAATATCATATGGTTTCACTTATTTGTGGAACATAAGGAATAGCATGGAGGACATTAGGAGAAGGAAGGGAAAAAGGAAGGGGGAGAAATCGGAGGGGTAAACAAACCATGAGAGACTATGGACTCTGAGAAACAAACTGAGGGTTTTGGAGGGGAGGGGGGTGGGGGGAGGGTTGGCCTGGTGATGGGTATTAAGGAGGACACGTACTGCATGGAGCACTGGGTGTTATACGAAAACAGTGAATCATGGATCACTACATCAAAACTAATGATGTATGGTAACTAACATAACATAATAAAATTAAATTAAATTTTAAAAAAGAGAGAGAAAAAGTAGATGGATGGCCTGTATATGTCAGGGCTCTTGTTGGAAGGAGAGAAATAAATGACCTAAAAACACGATGTACCCCAACTCTGGTTCTTGTGCACAAAGATGCACAAGGACAAAAAAGCCTCCCCCAGAAGGCTATAGAGGGACCTGTGACCTGAGGTCAGAACCCCTCACTTGCCCGGGCCCCACCCAGAGCTGCTGCGGGCTTTATATATTTGTCAGTTTTATACGCACTGCCCCAGGTATTTTGTATTTTCTTCTGTTACTTCTTTTCTTTAAGAGGTTCCCCAAATTGTATACATTGCAGGACTCTAAAAAACCCGGATCCACCCTTGCTGGGAGGGATGGGCGAGGTGGGACTGCAGACAGTTTCAGTTAGTTTAAGAAAGTCAAGAGAGCATTCAGGGAACAGGTTGACAAAATAGGGGAATTTGCCGGTGACGCATGGTGAGATTTAGAGAGCATACTGGAGAGCTAGAGAGAATTGGTTTCCCAGGGGACTCACTGATTACCATCAGCAGAGAAAAAGTGAAACACAGATCTTCAAAGCTTCTCCTTGACTTCCTTCCTGGAAGTTCCATTTTGGAACAAGCTATATCACCTTATGACACGTAGAGGGCAGAATTTGTCATGGTCCACTGGTTGACCAACTTGATACAAAAAGATAAAGATAAAAATAAATCTCTGATAGCGTCATTTCTTGGTGTAGTCAAAGAGTGTTTAAGCAGGACATAAAAAGTGCTCATTTAAAGGGGAAAAAATAATAAATTGATCTGCATTAAAAATGATTGCTGTTCGGGCGCCTGGGTGGCTCAGTTGGTTAAGCGACTGCCTTCGGCTCAGGTCATGATCCTGGAGTCCCGGGATCGAGTCCCGCATCGGGCTCCCTACTCGGCAGGGAGTCTGCTTCTCCCTCTGACCCTCCTCCCTCTCATGCTCTCTGTCTCTCATTCTCTCTCTCAAAAAAAAAAAAAAAAAAATGATTGCTGTTCCTCAAAGAATGCATTAGAAGAGTAAAAAAAATCAAGACACAGGTTGGGAAAAGACAGTACTTGAAATATACTGACTAACGATGTGTAAGAAGAATTATTAAAAGCTGCAATCTATGTAATTTTTGTTGTTTAATTCCAGCCTTTACGTTACATGTAGGTTTTTGTTTTATGACTTGTTTCTATTTTATTTAACAAAAATTGGGTCATACTGTGCATGTTGGTTTGTATCCTTCCCCCCGCCTCAGTTTAGTAAAATATAAGTAATTGGATCTTAGAACTATAAGGCTCAAATAAAACGGTTTGTCTAATCAATTTTTTAAATTATTTTTTAAAGATTTTATTTATTTATTTGAAAGAGAGAGATATAGGGAGAGAGGGAACACAAACAGGGGGAGTGGGAGAGGGAGAAGCAGGCTCCCCGCTGAGCAGGGAGCCCAGTGTAGGGATCGATCCTAGGACCCTGGGATCATGACCTGAGCCGAAGGCGGATGCTTAACCGACTGAGCCACACAGGCACCCCTTGTCTGACCATTAAAATGTCAATGTCATTTCGTGTTTTTTTTTTTTTAATTGAGATGTCATTGACATGTAACATTACATTAGTATCCGATGTACAACACAATGATTTGGTATTTGTATACATTGTGAAACAATCACCACTCTCAGTCTAGTTACCATCCATCACTACATGTAGTTACAATTTTTTTTCTCTTGTGATAAGAACTCTTAAGATTTACTCTCCTAGCAGCTTTCAAATATGCAGTATTTTAACTGTCGCCACCATGCTTTCCATGACATCCTGAGGACTTACCAATCTTATAATGGAAGTTTGAACCTTTTGATCACTTCTACCCATTTTGCCCACCCCCGGCCTCTGGCACCACCAACCTGTTCTCCATTTCTTATATGGAGTTTTGGAGCAGTGAAGGGACTCACTCCAGATTACATAACTGGTTGATACTGGTGGAGTACTGTGTCCTGACCCCTGGTCCACTGCTCCTCCTCCTGGGAAAGAACATCTTCCAGAGGGCCTTGCATTCATCCTCTGCTCTCACCCCAGGTTGTATCCGAATGGGTGACTGCCTCTTTTTAAAAAATATTTGTGAAAGCAATTTTCATCATTTCTTTCACTAGCTCATTTTTTGGGGGTGTCCAGATTCCTGTAGGGATGAAATTTTGATGAATTATAATATCCCTTCAGCCCCAGGATAAAAAAGAAAAACTCTTCGGGAGAAAGAAGGAAGAGAAACATTCACTGCTAAGAAAGGTTCAGGTTGCAAATTTCTCTTGCTTATTTATTGAGGTGAAAAGTTAAACTGGATTAGGACCATCATATTTTCCTGACACATTGACTTGCTTCTTAAGAAAACATATTTAGCTTTTCTTTTTCATGAATCATTTCAGTAGAAGAGCCAGGAGTTACGTTCTTATGCTGAGTAGAAACACTGAAGGCCCCTTTGTGAGGGATTTAGCTAGCTACATGTATTTATTTGGCTCATTTTCCCCCCTCTGGGCTAAATTTTGATTGAAAATTTATGTGTAGACCAGGAGGAGAGGTATTTGGGCTCACTTTTGTGATTTTCCATAGACAAAATTAGCACCAAATTGATGGGCCTGATAGTGTTGTTTTCCAAGCCATGGGCAGGAAGTTTTTCTTTTTGTCATCATATCCTTCTTTTTCAGTTCCCTCCAGTTTCTCTTTCTCCTGGTTCCCAAGATCTGGTTCACTTTGTGCTGTGAAGTAAGAAAAAATGGGGCTGAGAATAAAATTAAGAGGTGCCAACCTTTAGAATAACAACAATTCGATATTAAGAAATCTTCCCTCTAAATGGCCTGCCCCACTCACAAAGCTGATTTAAGCCATCTCATATGGGACCTTTCATTTCACATGACCCTTTTGTTTGCAGAAGTCACAGCCTCACAGGTAGAAATTTCCCATTGTCACTGTCAGAAGGTTTCAGGTATGAAGCACATTTTCCATTTAGGCTTTCAGTAGATATAAATATGACCTTTTTTTTTTTGGACAGAGAATCAAACTTCACAGTGACCTAATAAAAAATGACCAGAAATTACTTACCAGGGCATTTACCCCCTTCATAATAGGGAAATAACTTTATCATTTTTATTCTGATTGTAAATAATTTAGGAAGTACAAACAGATATAAAGGAGAAAGTAAAAATTCTACATAATCCTACCACAGAAAAAGATACCTCATATAATTTTAGTGTATATTCTTTTTTTTAAAAAAGATTTTATCTATTTATTTGTCAGAGAGAGAGAGTGAGAGAGCACAAGCAGGGGGAGTGGCAGGCAGAGGGCGAAGCAGGCTCCCCGCTGAGCAAGGAGCCCAATGGGGGATTCGATCCCAGGACCCTGGGATCATGACCTGAGCCAAAGGCAGACACTTAACTGATGGAGCTACCCAGGCGTCCCAGTATATATTCTTTTTTAAAATAGGATCCTACTATAAACATTCTTTTGTAGCTAGTTTTTTTCAATTAAATGTATATTTGTATTTTTGTATGTCAATAGATACAAATTTAGATCCTTAATGAATGAATAATATTCCATCTATAAATGTACCATATTTATTTAATTCAGTATTGATAGTTGACTCTTTCTAATTTTTACCAATCTGTGAATCCCTGTGATGAATACCTTTATATATCATACTCTGTGCTCTTCTCCAATCGATTCCTAGGAATAACCCTTAGAAGGAAAATTTCTCTCTCAAATGATTTATACATCACTAAGGTTTTTAATGCATAGCACCATATTTCTCTCTAGAAAATTTCACTGCCTTACATTCTCACCAACAATGTATGAAAATGACTTGTGTCTTTCAACCTCATTGGTATGGACATTATCACTCTAAAAATTCTTTCTCTGTCTACTAGGTAAAAGCATTTTATCCCATTGTTATGTTAACTTGAATTTCTTTGATTATCAATGAGGTTGAATATCTTTTCTTATTTGCTATTTGCAAGTCTTAAGATGTAAATTGTCTTTTGAAATCTTTGCCCTTTTTTCTATGAGACAATTTTTTAAATTGATTTTTGAGAACTCATGTATTAAGTGTAGCAACCTTTTGTCCAACACGTATTTTACATATTCTGGTCCTAGATTTTGTTTATGGTGAGCTTTGCTCTACAGAAGATTTCATTCTTATTTGGTCAGTTCTACTATACCTTATCTTAATAATCTCTGCCTTTGAGTGTCATGTTCAGAAAGGCCTTCTAAACTAATTTTTAAAAAGAAGTAAAGAAATATGTACTAGCCTCCTTGTACACTCAGTAATGGAAAATATTAATAGATTAATGACAGAAGGGTCTCTGGATTACCAGAGGACTTCAGATTGGGTATTTTTTAAGCATAGAATTTACAGAAATTTTTACTCATAGAGATTTACTTACGGCAAGTCAGTGAAAGACAAAAAATATGTAATTCACAATTACTCTGTGATTATAGTTTCCTAGAACTCATTAGACTTAATTTACATTTAGGTCTTTGTCATTGGCAGCCATCTATTCTTTCTTCCATCCCAAGATATCCATTTTGTTTTACTGGTGAGTATTAAATTCGATTGAGGTGAGGCTGAGTAAATAAATAACATTGAAAAGCACAAGGCTTAAAACTCTGTTTAAAGGGATAAGTGACATCATAATAAAAATTATTATATTCATACTTCATAAACTAATGTTTAAGTTAGCATAACTATTGCTTCCATAACTTACTTAAGTTACAAAACGTAATAGATTTGGATTTTTCTCACAAGTTAGAATTAATCCAAAAAACTCAGTTTTTAATAGGCAAAAACATGATCCCAGATTCTCTCCCTTTCTTGATAATATGAAGTTGATGGAGAAGAGCGGGGCGGGTGGGGGGTGGGGCGGACAGGAGAGGAGAACACAATGGGAGGGAAAAGGAAAAGCAATCTAGACACTGGATATTTTTTATATCCCATCCTTCTTTGATTCTATTCAATAAACTCATCTTCAGGGTACCAGGACTCTGGAATTCAAAATAAGTTAAGTTTTGAACTCTGTTAGTGTTTTTTAAAAATCTATATATTATGCAATTTTTTTTTCAAAAATTGCACATTTAATGTCCAAGTTCTCCTCACAGCCCTGGCCACCAGAAGTCCTGCCCCCAGGGCCTTGGCACAGGTTTCCATTTGCTTTGGTCCTCTCTTGGTTCTGTACATCTTTCTTGCTTGCTTGATCTCTTTTGTTATATTGCAATCCATTAATAAAACGTTAACTTGATAATTTGCTATGAAAACATTTCACAGTCTTGGTGTTAATCTGTAACATTTTTTTTTTCCAATCTGTGAAATTTAGTCAAGTTAATACCTTCTATCGCATCGCATCTAACTGTGGGTTGTCATGAAAATTCAAGTGTAAAATGCTTTATATAGGATGAGTATACTTACTATCCAAAGTAGGATACCTTTAAGAGTGGAAGGATTGTAGAGACTACTACTAATTAAGCCAGAATAATAGGAATAAACTGGAAGTGTCCCAGGTAAACCAGGGCAAAGGAGCACCCTATTTAGAGAAAGATTATAAAATACATGTGGGAATATTGGCATAATTGAATGTAAACTCTTCTTGAAATTGCTTATTTAGATACACCTCTTAATGTTTGGATATCTTAAAGGAGAATATAAATTCTATACTAACTCTTTAATCTGGTTATCTTTCATTCAATTCCTTTCTTCCTTCCTCCCTCCCTCCCTTCCTTCCTTCCTTCCTCCCTCCACAAGGTTGAGGAATGGATGCTAAAAAAATTATGGAAAATTTATAGTAAGATACCTCAACCTTAAAAGGCTTTTTTGTTTGCTTATTTATTTAATCTGTATATTTGCTTGTTTTTGATGATTGTGAAATGTTTGTAAGCCACTAGTTAGGGACTTAACTGGATTAGAATGTAGTTTATGTATAGTAAATAGTAAAAAACAGTAATAGCTAATGAACAGTATAGCAGAGTATGAGTAAACAGATAATAGTAATAGTCATTCTGCATATATTATCATTAATCCTTATAAAAACCCTGTAAGTTTGTAAGGTACCATTAGCCCCATTTTACAGATGCAGAAAATGAGGTTCACTAGCTTGCTAAGGTCACAAAGTTGTGATGAAAGAGAACCAGTGTCTGAATCCAAACCCCATGATCTTCACGGTACAAGTTGTGTCTCTCTTAAGAAAGACCTGGAAATTGCCCTTGTCTACTCTTCGTCATCATCTCAAATTTTCTCCATGGTGATTAAAGACCTATAATTACAATATAATATTATGTGTCTTTTCCAGCAAAAATAAATATGTTATTTAGGTTGTCTATGGACTTGATTTCCTGGTCTACCTGTTATGCCTGCTTAGCCAACATGTTTAACCAAACAGAATTACAACAGCTTTCCATAACCTATGGTTGAATACCAGGGACTGGAGTGACACTATTTACTCACTTAGCTATAATAGTTTGGGAGCTTATGATGGATGAAAAAATAATAGTCTTTTCCTAAAACAGATTATAGACCTGCTTGTTTAATCTCCAAAGATGGCAATTTGCCATGGTAGCCAGTTGAAGCCACTTCTTATGTAGCTCTGTTTATTGTTCCCCACCCCCACAGCAGCCCTGTCTCCCTGAGCGCCATTTAGATAACAAGGTGTACCAAACAGGCCCCTGATTTCTGTGGAAACTGTTCATAGGAACACAGTCTGAAGAGTGGAAATGACACACGGATAAACAAAAATACAATGCCATTGATTACATACAACAACGAGATCTTACTCAGGACACTTGACTTGGTGTGTCAGTAACGAGGAGGCAGGCTAAAGCAGAGCCTCCTGGAGGAGCCAATGTCCAGGACTTTTGGGAACATTGGCCCTGAAAATTCTAGCTCCTGTTATGTCCATTCCTGCTAAGATTGATTTGCAGTCCACCTACTGCCACATTCTAGAGTCACTCTGAGGTGAAAGGGCACATATACTTGCTTTGAAACATTTGCAATCCAACTTCCTGAAGGCAAGAGTGGAGGCTGCTGGCCTCTTCGCCAAATAGTTTCTTTCTGCTAGCCTATGAAATTTAGCATGCTGAATTGAATCATTTATTAGACCGGGTTGCAGGTGTATTTTTCTTCTAACTTGATTCTTCTGCCCTACCTATAAATATATTAACATTCTCTTCATTCTAAAACACAACTCCTTCCCCCTCAAAAAAGTCTCCTAACAAAAACTTCACATTTATTTAATAATGCCTCCTATTCAAATTCTTGCCCTATCTCTAGCTTTTTAAATTGATGTTGACATACTTTTTTAAACTTCTTTTTCTATTTAAAAACATTTCCAATGATTTTTTTTTTAATTTGAAGCAGTTCCAGCCTTTCAGAAAATGGGCAAATATACCATAAAATACTTTTTATCCCTGAGCTACTTGAGAGAAAGTTGCCATTGTCCCTATATATTTATGATTTGAGACAGAGACCTTAGTAATATTCATTCCTGTATTCCCGGTAGTGAGAAACCACACTGGTTTCTCCATCGTTCTGCCATTGGTACTGCTGAGCTGTGTAATTCATTAGACAATAGTAAAGTCTTCTCCAAAGCAGATGCCAGACTTTCTGAAGTAATCTTGTGTCTTCCACCTTCTTCATTAACTGATCTTTCTTTAAGTCCAGTCGGGTTGGCCTCTACTCTGGCCCTCTACAGGAGGGGCTCCTGTGAAGATCATATCAGACCACTTACTATTCACAATCTGGTGGTCTTACTTGCTATTCTCACCCTCCTTGGTTGCTTTGTAGCACTTGACATGTTTTACCCCTCTGTACTTTTTGAAACTGTCCTCATGATTGGTTTCATTCATTTGCTTATTTATTTACTCAACAAATACCTGTTTGTTGAGCACCTGTTATGATCCAGGCACTCAGTTAGGTATTGTGTGTTCAATGGGGAACATGACAGAGAAGCTCTCCGCTTTTACGGAGCTAACGTCAAACGAAAATAATTTTCCCAAACCACATTTTGCATCATGCCACTCTGGGCTCGTGTACTGGTAACGGCTTCTTCTAAATCAAAATCAAACTTTATGGTCCTTATTCAACAGGCTCCTATAATGATATCCTAGACTACCTTTCTAAACTTGCCCTCCATTACTTCCATGTATGATACCAGTGGTTTCTACATAGAGGACCAAAGACCCCTGCCTCGGGGAACACAGTTCTTATGTCCATGGATCCATGAATCCATGTATACCTCAACATTAGACTGAACCCCTACTATGCCTTGTACATCTCATCTCTATGTTGTTCAAATGTATATAGATGCTGTGGTAAATTTATTCCAAACTGAATTTAGAGTGACTTTGTCTACAGTAACTTTGTCTTTGTGTGTTATTTTCTATGAAAGTTTACTAAAACTACAATAATTATCATATTGGGTGAGAGACAAACCTTTGTTGCTTAAGAGTGGACCTAACTTTCCAAAAGTCTTTATTCTAGCAAACTTGGATAATTTTTCCCTCACTATGCTGCTTTCAAGTTTTTGCTAGAGTTCAGTTTCCATGGCTTACTTTGTCCTTTAAAAATTCTATCGAGGGGTCAGTTTTTATTTCAAAAATTCCCTCCTGTAAAGTGTCCTTTCCTGTTGCAATCTTTCCCAGTGCTATCTTTTTCTATGGTTGTCCCAGTGCTATGTGTAAAGACTGTTTTACTTGTCTTTGTGTACCTGAAACACCCAGCATAAGGCTGCAGAAAAACTTGTCACCCTGACATAAAGATTGACCCATGAATAATCAGCATCTATACACATATAACATAAAACTTGTACACTAGAATCAACAGAAATAAGGTGACATAGTTCAATTATTGTTTACTTTATTGAGGAAAAAAACATTGCATGAATCCATCATTATGCTACTTTAGAGATTTTAGAGCTCTAAAATTCATTCTGCTTTAAACTATTTTTAGCCCCTAAACCTAATGCACAAGAGGCTGAATTTGCTCATGTGTATTTCACATGCAAAATAAATTTTCTCTTATGGATAATTAACCTAATAATCTACCTCCCAACAATATGACTTAATTAGTGTATTTCTATGAAGGACTAACTTATGAAAGTTAAGGCCGGAGTTCAGACTTGGTATTGTGTTGTGATAGAAATTGTATTACCATTATTTCCTGTACAACTTTGATACATTTTTAAGTCATCATGGGGGACAAAGATCCTATCTCTTTCATCTCTGTATTTCCCTAGTCCTAGAGAAACCATACTGCTTCACATACAGAGCATGTTCAAAGTATCTAGTAAACGAATGCACATATGGGGTGGCCATAAAAAAAGCTCTATGCTGACCAAGGACTGGGTCTAGTTAAGCCAAACAGGCCCCTGTGTGATCATGACTTACTATCAAGGCCCAATAGCTTAGATAGACCTTTATTTCTAGTTATATAAGAGAAAAATATTAAACCCCTTTATGCCTCTTTTCTCCTATCTTATCAAAATTATATGATACATTTTTTCTCACTCTATTCATAGAGATTTGTTAACAAATTTTGATCAAAAAAGATATGTGCCTTCCTTGGTAACCGGCGTTCAACTACCTAGTACTTTTAGATCTGTTATAGCTGGAGAGGTGCACATCTGAGAATAGGAAACAGCAGAGCAATCCTTGGAGACCTTCCAGAATTTCGAAATATAATTTTGGTTGGTCTACAATCAATCAAGGGAAACTGGTAAAGGAAATTCAGAAATCAGTTTTTCCCTTGCCCTTTATCTGTGATTTACATTTGTTAGAGCATGGGTTACTATCAGTTGAGATTCAGAATATCACTTCTTTGCCAATTTAGAGACCAATAATTCTGACTTTAACTGGGAAATCATCTCAAAATTATAAGTGATGCTTCTGCATAAAGAAAAATTTCTTTTTGTCTTAGTGTTAATAGAGTACTGAAAAAAAGTCATGAGGCCCAAATAAGAGAGACTTTTCTTGGGAAGGGTTGATTTTTTTTATTTTTTATTTTTTAAAGATTTTATTTATTTATTTGACAGAGAGAGAGACAGAGAGAGAGGGAATACAAGCAGGGAGAGCAGCAGAGAGAGAGGGAGAAGCAGGTTCTCCACTGAGCAGGGAGCCAACACGGGGCTCAATCCAGGGACCCCAGGACCATGAACTGAGCCAAAAGGCAGACACTTAACTGACTGAGCCACCCAGGCGCCCCAGGGGAAGGGTTTAGAAAGGCAAGCACTGGTGCTCTTTATACAATTGGGACCCTAATTCGAAGCAGCTCCGTGAGACTCACTGAAACCATCCCCCCTCCCATCACAGAGCTAGGAACAGAATTTGGGAAATCCCAAAAGAGAGAACTGGGACCACAGTCAGAATGATAGTCCTATAAATTTAGAAACTAACTCCTCATGGCAGTAGGATTAGGAAAATGTCCTTAAGTTCAATTGATTCTATCATCAAACAAGCTATTTTTAAAAATGTTTTTTAAAACCTCCATATAGTCTTACTGGGGTGCGGTGCTTATTTCCTCCTTCCTTTATCTTGGCAGAACATCCCCATCATCAGTTTCCCACAAGGAAATGCCAAATCCTAACATCAGACAGTTAGAGCAAATACAAATTATTCCACATTTTCCTTTGCTGAAGAATCATTATTCTTATTATCATTGTATTTGTAAGAATATACCCAATAGTTGAATACATTTCTAGCCACTTGAACATATATATATATTTTTTGGGGGGGAGGGGGGAGGAACTTGAGTCTTTATTATTTAAAGTTTAAAGATTAAGAAAATAGTATAGGAACTTTTTATTTATTATTTATTATGTTTAGTTAACCAACATATAAATACATCAGTAGTTTTTAATGCAGTGTTCAACGATTCATTAGTTGCATATAAAACCCTGTGCTCATCACAACGCGTGCCCTCCTTAATACCCATCACCCGGTTACCCCATCCCCCCCCACTCCCTTCTGCAACCCTCAGTTTGTTCATATATTTTTAAAGATCTGAGCTTTAATAAAAATCTAACCAAAGAAGACGGTAAAGCTTGATCGTAAATGAGACAACTAATTAGACATACGTCAAAGGTCACCAGGCTTAATCAGAAAGGAGGATGCTCCAAGACAGGCTCTGTTCCTGCAGCTCCTCAAATCCAGGTGTGCGCTGGGGGGTGGGGGGCGGGAGGGGGAGGCCTCCCGGAGATGTCCCTGTCCTAGAATCCAGGGGGTCCGATCATAATAGTGGAGAAGATGCCCAGGGAGGAAGATGATATTCCAAGTCACTGAGATTTACAGTCAAGCCGAACACCTCCTCCCACACTGAGAATCAAACAAGGATCATGTACAGTCCTCAGTCCCACGGGTGAGCCAGAGTGGCCTGCACTTCCGATTATCCATCTTCCAGATGCTCAAACCTCCATTAAATTGTTACCTGTCATTTAACCCTAGTTCTGGGAGGTTGCTTGGTTTTTCTTTATTAGTTAAAGAAAAAAAAAAAAAAGACAAGGAGGACTCATTGTTTTTTAGGTTTCACCCTGATGTGCGTCCCCATATTGGATAATCCAATTTAAGGACACAGCCTCGAGTTTTCTAGTTCTGTTCACAGCAAAATGAAGTAAGTAGAACATTCAGACTTGAACTTACAGCTGTACCAGTGCTTTCCACGCCCTTCGGAAGGGACAAAAATATTTTCCACCAAAATAGTGCAATCTCTTTCCTTCTCATTCTTTCTTAAAAAACAAACAAACAAAAAACGCTCCAAATATCCCTGCCATTTATTATTATTATCGCTCTTATTATTATGTGAGAAGTGAATTATAGTCACTCATTAGGGCCATCCACTGATGTGCTCAAGTGGTAAGATGATTTTCTTTACATTTTATCTGACATTACCAAAGCCCCCAAACTCCAAAGCACAAAGCGTGACCTCATTAGTGGTTTCAGTGAGCAAGTTTAAACAGATTTGTGTAAGAGTCATGGGTATTTTTTATGACAAATCATCATTTATTTAAATCTAAGTAAATATCATCTACCAGCTTGTGTCAAAACAGGGTGTTCAAACTTTACTTGATTCTTGAAGCAAATCACGTTATACTGACTCCTCGGGATTGTGCTGAAAACAATAGGTTTCTTAAGCAGTATGTCCTCCATGAGAAGTCAATTCCGAGTAAGTAAATAGGACATGAGGCCATTTTATAATCTGTGCCAAGATAAAACAAGAAAGCACCTCCGAAGTTAAGCCAAACAAGAACAGAAATATGTGGCAGGTCTGTCTACTCATAACTCCACATCGTTAATTCAGGTTATCTCTATTTAGTCTAAAGCTGCTTGATTTAATCTGGTTTCATAAAATGTCTGTTACTGAGTCGATGCCAAAACCTACTTCGTGATGTACTCTATTTTTTAAATACTGGAAGACAGAAAATATACTTCGAACATGTCAGTATTATTCTTTATTTTTGGCTTATTTATTTGTAGAATGTAATAGCAAAATAACACGGACCCAGAAAAGGCCCCATTTTAAGATTGCCATGTTTAATACCTAATACCATGTTGCATTACTTTCATTTTTTGCATTTTATTTTTCAATTTTATTTTTAAAACACTTTATTGAGGTACGATTGATATACAAAAGCTATACATATTTACTATATACAACTTGATGAGTTTTTTTTTTTTAACAAGAATACGCTATGAAACTATCATATCCCCATGCTCAAGGCCATAAACTTATCCATCACATCCAAAAGTTTCCATCCATCCTTCCTTCATTTATTTATTTATAATATTTTTTGTCTATTGTGGCAAGAGCACTTAACCTAAGATCTACCTTCTTAGCAAAATTTTAAGTCTAAAATACAGTGTTGTTATATATCTATAATATATCTATAATCTCTGTGTGGCACAGTAGATCTCTAAAACTTATTCATCTTGCATAACTGAAACTTTGTACCTTTTAACCTATGCCTCTTCATCTCCCCTTTCCCCAGCCCATGGTAACCACAATTCCACTCTCTGGTTCTATGAGTTTCACTATTTTAGATTACTTATAAAAGTGTCATGCAGTTTTTGTCTGGTGACGGCTTATTTTACTTAGCATAATGTCCTCCGGGTCTACCCTTGCTGTTGAAGATGGCAGGATTCCCTTCTTTTTTAAAGCTGAATAATATTTGATTGTTTGTATATATCATATTGTTTAACATAGATATAATTGACATATAACATTATATCAGTTTCAGGTGTACAACATGATTTGATATTTGTATACACTGGGAAATGATTACCATAATAAGTCTAGTTAATATCCATCTCTATACTTTGTTACAAATTTTTTTCTTGTGCTGAGAACTTTTAAGTTTTATACATACATATAGATATGTGTGTATAGAATATATGTATATGTTATATGCATATATATACATACATACATTTTAAGTTATAGACATATATATTATATATATATATATTTTTTCCTTATGATGAGAAGCCTTAGGATCTACTCTCCTAACAACTTTCATATATACCATACAGCAGTGCTAACTGTAGTCATCATGTGGTACAATGTATCTCTAGTACTTACTTAGCTTATAACCACAAGTTTGTATATCACATTTTCTTTATCCATTTATCGTTCAGTGGACATTTAGTTTTTTTCCACATCTTGGCCTTTGTGAACAATGCTGTAGTGAATATAGGAGGGCAGACATCTCTCCCAGATCCTGACTTCAATTCCTTTTATATACCCAGTAGTGGGATTGCTGATCAAATAATAATTCTACGTTTATGTTTTTGAAGAACCTCCCTACTGTTTCCATAGTGGCTACACCAATTTATATTCCCACCAATAATGTACAAGTTTCCCTAGTCTCTGCATCTTCACCAACACTTGTTATCTTTTGTTGTTATTGTTGTTGTTTTTATAATATCCATTCTAACAAGTGTGAGGAGAGATCTCACTGTGATTTGGTTTTTCCTGATGAGTGGTGATATTGACCACCTTTTCATACACCTGTTAGCCATTTGTGTATATTCTTTGGTGAAAAGTCTATTTAGGTCCTTTGCCCATTTTTAAATTAATTTATTTGCTTTTTAGTATTGACTTGTAGGAGTTTCTTACATGTTTTGGATATTAACCCTTTATCAGAAACATGGTTTGCAAATATTTTCTTCCATTCTGTAGGTTGCCTTCATTTTGTTGATTTTTTTCCTGTGCAGAAGCTTTTTGGTTTGATGTAATCCCACTTGTCTCCTTTTGCTTTTGTTGTCTGTGCTTTTGGTATCATGTCCAAAAAATTCATTGTCAAGTCCAATATCTAGAAGTTTTTTATGTTGCTTTAGTTTTAAAACATTATCCCATTTTGCTCCTTAGGATCTTAGTGTGTTTAGATTGTATATTTCTCAACTATTTAAGATAAAGGTCCAGTTAACGCTACACTGTTCAACACTCAGTTCACTGTGAAGCCAATCTAGAATTCTTCTCTATCCCCCCTTGACCCTTTGTCCTAATCCTTCTGTCACAGCAGTTGTCATACTGAATATATATCATTACTTGCAGACTCTTCGGAGTCCTTTCCCAGATGGTCATTTTTGGATGTCTATTCTTTTGTGTATGTCCCATAACACCTTACACGGTGCCTGGCGTATAGTGGATTCTCACTAACTCCTCTCAGTAAATGAATGAACTAATTAATACCGTAATTACTTAAGGGCCTGGAATTGAGCCATTTTAAAATCCCATGAATAGTAGTATGTATTTTAGAGGTATGTATTTCATAGACAGGAAGCTTCCTTGCTGCTTATGGCCCTTTCAAAAGGCTAAAAAGAAAGCAAAATAATAACCTATAAGTCAAACAGTAGTTATATTGGATTATCAGATTGATCGACTTGGTTTAATTTTTTTTTTTTTGAAAACATAACTAGCCAGAATGTTTTCACTCTTAGCATTCTAAATGCTGACATCAGTGTTCATGTTCTGAGATGCCCATCTTTGGTGATGGTTTGTTTGTTTTCATTAGTACAGAAAACATGCTGCTGTAAAAAAAACAAAAAGCAAACAAACAAAAAAACAACCTACAAAAGACTGTGTGAGATGGAATCTTGAGTATCTAAAGGTATTTAAAATAAATATTTTCACCCTAGAGTTTAACAGTTTTCAAAACAGATGTCTTCTATCAAAGAAAGTAGCAGATTTTTTTTTTTCCTTTTAACTTGGCAGGGACATTTGTACTTTCTACATTCTCGATTCCCTGATAGGAAAGCGTTTTTGTTTTGTTTTGTCTTTTTCATTTTTCATGTTTTAGAGTTGTCTTCTAAGAGATGGAGGTAGCTTGGTGCACTGGTGAAGGACATGGGAATTCTAATGTCAGACCATGTAAAAACAATGGCTAACATTTGTGGAGAGTTTACTAAGTGCCAGGTCTCGGGATACTTTTCTTTGTATGAATTATTTCACTCAATTTTCACAACTCAGAAGATATTGCTATGCGTATTTTTTACATGAAGAAACTGATGTTAAAGTTTTAAGTATTTTTCCAAGTATGCTCAGCCAGTAAATGGAAAGAGAGCATTTGACTCTAGGTCTATTTAACTCCAGAACCCATATTTGAAGCAGTACACCCCTAAATGACTACTAATTGTGACTTTGGTCAAGTTTTTACACATCTCTGCATCTTGTTATCTTATTGGGGGATTATATAAATTAATATTTGTAAAACACAGGATGGTGCTTAGTACAAAGTAAGCTCTTAATAAATTATAGCCTAGGAATAATTATTATTTTGCTTTTAACAGTCAATTGTCTGTTAGACAATTAGAAAAGAAGGAAAAATAATCTCTTCTATTGATCCACAAACATATTTCATGTATCCCTCATGCCTTCCTGTAATTTCCATCTGGTATTATTTTTCTTCAGCCACCCAAAGAACTCCTTTTGCCTTTCTTGTGGCATGGATCTACTGGCAACAAATTGTCTTCACTTTTGCTTTTCTAAAATGTTCTCTTTTTTTCAACTTCATTGAAGTAGAATTGACAGATTAGGAAACTTAAAGTGTGTATCGTGGTGATTTGATATACATCATGCAAGGACCCCTACCGTCTAGTTAACATATCCATCACCTCACATGTTTATCTTTTTTGTGTGTGTGTGAGAACATTCAAGTTCTACTTTTGGTACATTTCAATAACAGAATACAGTTTAATCAACTATAGTCACTGTGTCTTATGCTATATCCTCCTCTATTATTCATCTTACAGCTGAATGTTTGTACTCTTTTACCAACCTCTCTCTATTTCTGCCATACCCCCTGTCCTTAGCAACCACTTTTCTACTCTGTTTCTAAGAGTTTGAGGGTTTTCTTTCTTTTTTTTTCTTTTTCTTTTTTTAGATTGCACATATAAGTGATATCATGCAGAATTTGTCTTTCTCTTTTTGGCTTATTTCATTTAGCAAAACGTCCTCAAGTTCCATCCACGCTGTTGCAAATGACTGGATATCATCTTTCTCATGTCTGAATAATATTCCGTTGTATATATCTGCTACATTTATATATCAGCATTGTGCCTGATGATACATTTTAGAGATTCCGTATTCTGCAGTTTCCTCTGAAAAGTATTGAGGGGTTTTTGTTTTAACAGACAGTTAAATTACTTGTGGATCACCTTGATCCTGCCAATATTTAGTTTTAGTTTTAAGCTTAGTTAGGGTAGAACTATTTTAGTTTTAATCTTAGTTCTGTGACATGATTCTTACTCCTAAAGTGTGGCCCTTCTGGGGTTTTACTAAAAAGTTCAAGATGTATAGCAAGCCCCATTAACTTAATGAGACTTGATTGTCAAATTCTGCTCCCCCAGAAGTAGGCAGGAGATGTTGAAATCCCCACTAGTTCATTGAGCCTCCCTGCATTCGATTTCCACTAAAAACATTGCATTCTTTTTTTAAGTAGTTTCTGCACCCAGTGTGGGGCTCAAACTCACAAGCCCGAGATCAAGATCCACCAACTGAGCCAGCCAGGTGCCCCAGTTATATTGCATTCTTATTTCTCATTTGTGCAGCTCAAGATTTAGCTAAGAATCTAAAGGTTGTTTGTGTGCAGATTGGAGGATCTGCCCCCATTGGTGACTGCTTCATTTGCAGAATTTCTTCCTTCAATTTCCAGCTGCTTTGGCAGCCTTGAACTCTGACTTCTGACCTCTCAGCACAGGATTTCTCCTTTCTGATTGAGTTCTATATGCCATATGTCGCATGGACTGGGGATTGCCCTAAAAAGAAAATAAATAAATAAATAAATAAGTAAATAAGTGAATTATATATATGTTATAATATATATGTTATATATATATATATATATAAAATCGCATCCACTTTGTTTCCCTTATTTCAAGGATCATATTGCTTCCATTTTCTGCCCACTTTTAGTTGCTCATCAGTACCTCAAACAGTTGTGTTTGTAAATAAGTAATTAATAAGTAAATAAATAATATATATGTTATATATATAAATATGTTATATATATATATATAATTTCATCCACTTTGTTTCCCTTATTTCAAAGATCATATTGCTTCCATTTTCTGCCCACTTTCAGTTGCTCATCAGTACCTCAAACAGTTGTGTTTTATATTTTGTCCAGAGTTTATAATTGCCAATGGCAGGAGGATTATTTAGGTATATGCTACTCTCCCCTTATCAAAAGCCAGAAGCGTGCATTTTCAATAAATTATATTACAAATATTAATCATCTTTTTATCAATAGGGCACTATCAATGTTAAATTTGGCATAGTACCACATCTGGCCATATAAAAAGCTTTCTAGCTCTAAGACATCATCATTAGAGAGTGACTTGGAGCTTATCGGAAGGACAGCCAACGAGCAGGAGACAACCGCAGAAGAGACAATCACAGGACAAGCAGAGCCCTCCAGCAGTCTGAACTCACCATAACCCACTGTCACTAGCGCAGCATCCACTGCAGCTGTCTTGCAAAGTCCTTCTTATAACCAGATGTTGCTTCAGAAAAAAACTGTTGTAAAGTTCATAAACTCAAGCAAAGACTTTTAGTTCTGATCTGGTGTGACTAATATACTCTTCATTCGGCAGAAAGAGAAATCAAAGAAAAATACAAGGCTGATAAAATTTGGAAATAATACTATTCTACACTCGAATGAACAAAACTCATTGGCTGCAGATCATTTGCTCCTACTTCAGAAGGATGGAGAAAATTCTGTCCCATAATGTGCTCACGTAGAATGTATAGCACATCACCTACTCATGGCATCCTGTTTAGACTATAGTTGAATTAAAGGCAGCTATGAAAATAAATACTGACTCACAAAATCACAGCCAGAAAAAAAGTCAACAAATATTTATCAAATGCCTACCATTAAAAAAAACTATACAGAGCACCCAAAACACTGACCTTGTTTGAAAAATTTAAGTGCAATCAAAAACTTTGTGGAAAATGACTGGACAGATAAAAAGGGAGCATTACAACTTGAACTAGAACTTGAAAGTGAGAGTAGCAACTCATAAGAAAGGGGGATAGTATTAGATGTGGGGCTAAACATAACCCAAATCTAAGAAATAAAGTGGCATGAGATAAGAGAAAAGTCAGTGTAATTGGGCTGGTGTAAACACGGAAAGACATGAGACTGAGTTTATAAAGTGAAGTCAGAGAAGGGTAGAGAGTGTCAAATATTAGGGGGGTGAGTTTAATCCTGCAATAGGACATTTTCCAAGATTAAGAAATAGTAAATGGGGGGGGGGCTCAGTCGTTAAGCGTCTGCCTTCTGCTCAGGTCATGATCCCAGGGTCCTGGGATCGAGCCCCGCGTCGGCTCCCTGCTCAGCAGAGAGCCTGCTTCTCCCTCTCCCACTCCCCCTGCTTGTGTTCCCTCTCTAGCTGTCTCTCTCTCTCTGTCAAATAAATAAATAAAATCTTAAAAAAAAAAAGAAATAGTAAATGGAAAATACTATTCTTAAAGAAAATACCTTTAATGGGGAAGATGTATTTGTTATTATGATAATATTACACATTTGATTTTATTTGGTATTATTTCTGAAGTTTTTCTTAAAAAAGAGAAAACAGTACATTCAAACAGTAGAGAAAAAATGAGAGACAGATTCTATACTTAATGGAAGCATAATTACTGTGATAATAATGGAGATAATCATTATAATGAAATATGAAAGGAAAGGCCTTTTGCACAGTGTAAGTTCTCACTCTTGCATTTACCCTTTTCCAGCCTGCATATTTCCACTCTGGTATAGTCAGAGATTTTTAACAGCTATTTTATGCAGCACAAACTGAGGTTGACACAAAAGGGGCATCTATTTCGTGTACTGAAATGTACAAGTTCACTTTTTGTGAATTCAATATTCAGCCAACCATTTATTATTTTACACATATTAACTGAGCCTCCACACCAGGCCAGGCATTATTTTAGGCACTGGGCAAGCTAGATGGGTTTCTTCCTTCACGGAGCCTACTTTTCAGGGCTTCCTCCTTACTCTGTTCCCTCTGCCTCCCAGAGACCACAGGCTTGCTGCCCATCCTTGTTCCTTTAGACTGAAACACAATCCAGCCTGTTTGAGCTTGAAACATCAGCTTCCCTGTCTTCTCTCCTCATGTCTTTTTTTCTTGCTTTCCTCTAATCTTGGAGAACTTCCAGAGTAAGACCTAGGCTTTCAGAGGTACTCCTTTTACTTCCCAGCCTGCATGAAGAATATTTCCAAGGTCATTTCAGCCTCCTGAGGGGGACCCGGCCCCAATATGTTGTTAGGTATTAGAAAAATAAGCTGGAAAAGAATACTTACTTTCCTTTGAACAAACCAGTGATGATGTTAATTAATAGATTCTAATTTAAGACGTAGTAAGGGTTTTTTACGGCATACTCCATATACTTTTCCCTCGGTCTATTGCTTAATGCCTCCTCTTTCATGTTATCTCTTGTTGAAATGAAGCAACAACCATAGGTCTGTCATGCAATTTTATTTTTTTATTGCTCTTTTATAGGAGGGACAAATAATGTTAAGCTGAATCTTAATGTTCTCTGCCATGAGAAGAATTAAATCATTTCTTGAGGTTGAATTATTTTTAAGAGGATACTGTACAAGACTAATTCAAGATAGAACCCAAAGCAGTAGAACCTATTAATAGTACTTCGATCTCCATGTATTCTGGTATTTCAGTGACCAACATGTCTGTAGTCAGAAGAAGCTAGAGCCAATAGAGTATTGTGCTGACAGCAGAGCGGATGACTCATGGCTGATGAACATTGATCATTGCCAGCTTGATCTTTAGAAATCAGTTTTAGTTAGGGCTGACCATACTGATATCCACAATTGTAAACATGTCTGTACCTCGCTTAGAGCCTTCCAGGCATATTGAGAAAATGAATTCATGTAGTGTTTATTGACAGGACATCACATTGGCCCATCGAGTGTATTTTCTGTTAGTAGCACGGAAGTTTTCATGGCAAAAAGAAACCTGCATATAAGTAAGTCAACTGAGTTCAAAGATCTTAAAGTCCACGAATACTCGAAGTAATAGTGGACATGCTCAGAAAAAGATTTATGAGAATGAGAAATTATATTTTACTCTGATTCTCATTTTTTAAAAAGGGATAGTTTCTGCTATAAATCAAGAACAAATTCCAGAATAAAATGTCTATGAGTGGAACATTTAACATCTTCTGAATCTTAGCTAACACAAAATCCTCTTAATTTCTTTTTCATGATGGACCTTATTTTCCCTTTCACATCTGGGATCTATAAAAAATAATTCAACTGTATAGTTAACCATACAGTATGGTGCACTTTGAAATATCTTGAGATGATAGGTCTCATGTTAAGCGTTCTTATAAACAACAATAGCAGCAACAACCACACAAAAGAACACAAGGAAATTTGTGGAGGTAATGAATATGTTTAGTACTTAAGTTATGGTGATGGTATCACAGATGTGTGCATATGTCTGACTCATCAAGATGTATACATTAACATTGCAATTTTTAATATACCAGTTATACTTCAATAAATCTTTAAAAATGCAACTGTGTTTAGTCTACTTGATTTGATCAAATGGTAAGTTTGTTATTCAGTAAGGATGACTCTTCAGTCCTCTTCTACCAGAATCCTCAATCCCCTATTCTCCAATTCCAGAGCTCAGACAACCTCAACCCTGTCTGATTGGCATGACTCTGCCACAGGACATGCCATCCTTCAAATGGGGAGTATATATCCAGGCTTCCTAAGAATTCATTAAAGCAGCCTAATTCATTAAATATTTTGTGGTTATCATATATGTGAATCCAGTGGAATTAAGAATGAGAGTTCATATATATAAGTGTAGTAGACACACATTGACCTCCCTTCTCTGGAATTCATCCTCTACCCTCATTCACTCAGTCCCAGGAGCAAGTTTCTGCCAGACATCTCTACACATTGTGAGAATGTCCAATAGACTCCAGTGTTATTGCTCCAGGGGCAGGCACCGGACATCAGCTGAGCCTAGCAGAATCTCTTTCTTGACCATTTTGAATGGAGCCCAAGAGATTCCAACCTTAATCTGGGCTGCTGAAAGAAGATATAAATACTTGGGCCACATAGATCAAGGAGCAGATAAAATAGCTTGGAGAGAGACAGAGGGAAAGAAAGAGAAGCAGAAAGACTGGAAGAAAACTTTGGTGGGGAGTTGGGGGCTTTGGAGAGATTCCCCATGACTATCTTTTTTCTGGCATATTGTGAATGCTCATATGTTCTTTTAGATTTCCCTTAGACCCCTCACTGTTCTAGGGGCTTCCCAGTATCCATATAATAAATCCCTCTTTTTTTTTTTCACTTTAGCTATGTCAAGTTGATTTATATGATTTGGACTTCAAAGTCCTAACTAATACAAGAAGAAAAGTTAGTCTTGGGACAAAATTTCAACTACATTTAAAGCAGAAGTTCATCAGCCATGTCCATTTTTCCTATTCATATCGTGTACATTCCCTTTGTCTAATTCACTTGGGAATTCCACATCCTAGACTTGTTAAGTCATTCTTGCCTTAACATGCTCTTTCTTCTGCTTGTCATGCCTCCCATTTTCTACCTAACCATCAAAATCTGGGTCAAAACTCAGGTATTTCAGGAAGTCATCACAACTTAATCCAACCCATTCCACTTTCTTCTCAGTTCTGTTTCTGCATCTACCCACAGTCCAGAGACGATTATATTATTTTGTATGTGTTTAACTGTTGCCTTAAATTGCCTTTTTTTGTTAATATTTTTTTCTCCAAAGAGACGACAAACTCTTTGACAAAAGAGATAAAGTATTTTATTCCCTATTTTACTATTTAACTTTAAATAGCACTGCTACTATGAATTGTATACTTCAGGTGCCCGTAAGTTTCCTTGGACTGTCTCTTAGCGATCTTAAATGAGTCATCAAAATCCCAGTTTTATAAAACCAGAAGCAAATATTTGAAAACTATTAACATCAAGGAAATAAGAGAGTGATGACATCTAGAAAGGCCAAAATGTTAACCATCTAAAGCTTACCTATGATGCATTACTTCCCTCACAGATGTCCATTTCTAAAAGAGAAGCAGTGTCAGAGTTCTAATGCAAGTTCTTTTTGCATAATATATTTAGATGACTAACCACAGAGGTCCCTCCTTCTAAATGAAGCAAAGCTAAGTACAGCTCTCCTAAGAGTCTGGTGCTTTGGATTAGATTTTCATGGTCTCACTCATCAGTAGATGCAGAGGATGATAAACTCTGTAGAAAGAGCAAAGAAAACACTTGCAGAGAAAACACCAAAACTGGAGAGAGTGAGACATCCTAACCTCTGAAAAAGTGTTTGGAGAAAATGTAAAGGGAAAATTTTCAGATTCTACTTTATAATCTATAGTGGGCCATGAAAAAAAAGATTATAACCCCTATTGATGAGACTATTCTTTAGTGGTAGATGTGTCCTAAGACATTTTTAAAATTCATCAGCTATTAGGAAATAATGCAAACCATCTACAAGAATTCTTCCCCACCCCCCACCCCAGGGGATCAGGAGGAAAGTGGTGGATAGGGCTGAAGTATAGAAATTTTTTCTAAAGAGTCTCAATTTTTATATTGTCACATGCCCTGAAGCTACTGGGATGAGAACATTTTTGCAAATCTAAAATAAATAACTGGAGTAGGTCTGTTACTCACAGAAAAACACAGCGTGTTTACATGAATACCTTTTCTACTTGATTCTTTTGACCTGAGAACTTGAGTGAAACTCTGAAAAAGCTGCCAAATTCCAAAGCTGGGAACAGATCCAGCCCAGCATGACTTTTCTTCTCTTCCTCTAACTACCTGGAAACATTACCTCAAGTAGACAGGGGTTAAAATTTTACAGCTCCATTTTAGCAATCAATATTTGTGAAACTTTGAGACTGCATATATCCTAAGAATGACAAGTTATTCTGTTTTAATCATCTGTTAGGTGTTAACAGATTTAACTCACCCAGTTTTCTTGCTTTTTTCTTCCTATTTCTCCATCTCTGTCTTCTCAAACCTACTATTCCTTGGATTTTCATCCTGTGTTTGCCTTTCCCCCAACATATTTTACTCTGTCAAATCTGCTTCTGTTTAAATTTGTGGACAGCCCGTTTTCCCCCAGTTGGCATCTCTCATCATCTCTCAGTTCAAAGGCTTTCTGAAGATTTGTCTGGTTAGGAAAACCCAGCAAAGAATAGGCATCTGTATCACCCACTGAAGGAAAGGTAGGTGGAGGAACTATACTGACAGGGGATTCTTTTGTGGTAGGGTAATGGCCACACCTACTCCTTTATTGTGGCTGCCCTGAGACCCTCTCGGCCCTTCTTTTTTCCTGGAGTCTGCTCAGGTAATGGCCACTTTACCCACTGGCATGTCTATTGCCCTTTCTTCTATAGTCTTGCCTCAGTACATTTGATTTCACTATCAGCAAAGTAGACATACTTGCTGTCTGAATCAGAGGGTACTTGACGACTTTGGAAGGCAACAATTCATTACTCTTCCCAAATTACAGGCCTGTTGGCTAACTGGACAACCATCAAAGGGCTTGCCTGGTGCTTACTTGACCAACCATAGATTGGGATTTTTCTAGCCAAAGTTTCATATAAGGAGTCATGGAGTTTTCAGGCAAAGCCATTCCAGTACAGTCTACCAACTCTTAGTCAGTGTGAGGAAAATCTTTCAAAGATAACTGTTCTCTTTTCAAGAATAGAGCTCCAAAATGGTCACTACTCAATGCTCCTCTCCCTTCTTCCCTGACTCTCCTATCTTAACCTATCTCAAGAGAAGCTCATGAAAAACATTTCTTATGATGTGCTTCTGGCTTAGGTAAGATATAATAATGAACATGCAATCATCCAACCTTAAAACAACCTAAATAAGCAAAATGTAACTTTGATTCCATAAACAACATTTATTTTCCTTTCTTCTTTATATCCTCTTAGAATGACCCATTTCACAGCACATTTCAGTTGAAATATTTTTTCCACATTGGTTTTATGCTTCTCATATTTTGTGAATGATCTGCCATTTTTTGGTGTATATTGGATTTCAAATTTTTAAAAAATAAAATTATCTAATTTGCTCTTTTAATAAATTTTTGACCTCTCATGCTTGTAATAATATTTTCCCGTGTGGGTCATTACACTCTTTATAATAGGAATAAATAACTTTCAGATGCAGGGAGCTTTTGGAATGTAAGTTTGAGTCTTTTAGAAATTCAAATAACCCTAACTTTTGGATGCAAACAAAATACAGAGACTTGCAAATGTTCGTGACTCATAATAGAAATGTGCCCTTTCATCCAAAGAATTTTTCAGCATTTAAAAAATGCTGGTGAGAATGCAGAATGGTACAGCATCTTTGTAAGATAGTTTGTCAGTTTCTTACAAAACTAAACATACTCTTACCATATTATCCAGCAATTGTGCTCCTTGGTATTTACCCAAATGAATAAAAAACTTATGTCCATAGAAAAACTTGCACACAAATGTTGATAGCGGGTCTGTTCATTATTGCTAAAACTTGGGACCAACTAAGATGTCCTTCAATAGGGGACTGTATACACCATCTGTAGTATCTACAGACAATGGAAAACTATTCAGCAGTAACAAGAAATGAGCTACTAAGCCACAAAAAGAGATGGAGGAAACTGACATGCATATTGCCAAGGGGAAGAAGCCAGTGGGACAAGGCTTAATACTGTAGGCTTCCAACTACATGACATTCTGGAAAAGTCAAGACCACGAAACAGTGAAGAGTTGCCAGAAACTCAGGGGAAGGGGAGGAGGGATGAAAAGGTGGAGCACAGGAGATTTGGGGGGCAGGGAAACTCTTGCTGTGTATACCATAATGGTGGATACATGTCATTGCACATTTGTGAAAACCCATAGGATGTGCAAAAAATAAGAACAAAGCCTAATGCAGTTTGGTAAAGAATAATACATCGGTGTTAGCACCTCAGGGGTGACAAACACACCACAGTGATGCAAGATGTTAAGAGTAGGAGAAATTTCAGGCAGTGGGGATAGGATGGGTAGGAATCTCTCTGTACTTTCTGCTCCGTTTTTCTCTAAACCCCAAACTGCTCTAACAAATAAATTCTGTTAATTTAAAACAAAACAAAACGAAAATGAGCTTGCTTTTTCTGGATTATGGCAGAGTAAAAAAATCTTTAAGGGCTTGCAAGGACACGTTCCGTAACTTCATGGCCCTTCGATTGCCGCTGGCGAGAACGAACATTAATCAGTAAGTGCATCTGTGGTACCAGCCCCTTTGCTAGGTGCTTTCCCGCATCACCTCAGTGGAGCCTTGTGAGGGAAGTATGGCACGAGGCGTTGAGGCTTGGAGAGATTAAGTAATTTGCCCAAGGCCACAGGGCCAGGAAGGCCATAGTGACAGTTACAACTCCGTGGAAACCAGTACCATAGCAAGGTTGATGATTGCCCTGTCCCCATCCCAAGGTTCTCCTGCTGGGCAGGGTGCAGCTGGGATTTGGGGTTTCTCCCTGAGGGTGAAGTGGTTTTGGGGTTTCTCCCTGAGGCAGGGTGCAGCTGGGAGCTCCTGAGTCAGAGGGAAAACACAAAACACTTACGAGGAAGGCCGACGGATGATCTGGCATTAACATTCTATAACACACTTGCAATATTTGCAACATCCTTTATGATCCTCTCAGGATATTTTTATTACAATTAGGGGTAACAGCCCCTGAAAGGTAACACCCGCAGTGCTCAATTTCCCCAAGCAACTATCATATTCTTTTCTTTACTTCTGCTCTTACATTTAAAAAAAAAAAGTTTCAGGGCTTACATATTACCTTTGCTAATTTTGAAAGAGAAGGAAAACCTGCAGAATCAAAAGCTCAAATAGCTCACTTTAAAAGCACTTGAGAACAGGAGAAAGTTTTATGTGATTACATTAATAGCAGTGACAAATGCATGTAAAACACTTAACCATGGTCTGTGATGCAAAGAAAACCCATTTAGGTGTCATTCATCTTTTTCACATTAGTACAACGAGTACTCTCTGTTCTATAGCTTTCTCCTCAGACAACACTGGAATTACAATGCTGCGTTTTCCAGAAGCCAGCTTCCTCACTTTTATTTGTAGTGCCCTTTTACAGAAATGGTGAAGACTCTGAAACCCCAAAATATAAAACAAAATCTTCTTTTCTCTCCAAGTCTATCTCTCTAAAAAAAAAAAAAAGGAAACACTTTCTCATTGAAGGAACCTAATTTTTATTTACCGATTGGTTATCTCTAGTACTCGTCCTCCAAAGGAAATCAACGATGCAAAATAAACTTTAAGTCCTGATAAGGTATCTTCAAACTGAGAATCATGAACAGAAAGGAAATGGGGGAGAGAAAATAAATGAGTGATGGGATGTGGAGAAACAGGGTGAGGGAGGGAGGAGGCAAATGAAGGAGAGACAGAGAGGGTGAGAAATGGTTCCTCTGAACCTGCTTCCCCCCTGAATCCAGTTTCTGCCAGTCACGGACTCGTACAGCATTAGAACTTCAAGAAACTTTAACAATTGTCACCCGCGCCCCCAGCCAAGCACACACGTGTGAACGTACACACACACACACATGCACACACACACGCATGTCTTACAGGTGAGAGAAACTATATGATATGATGGAGAAAATGTTTTTACTGACGCTCAGGAGACCTGCATTTAACTAACTAATGATCTTGGCGGGTTACTCGATTGCTCCCACCTTCCATTTCTATACTAGAGTGGGAGTTGGGCTTGAAAATTCCGTTGTCCCTTTCATCTCTGGCTTATCTGAAAATCGGTCCTGGAGAAGTTACTTGTACAAAGCCATATAGCTAGTTAGAGGCAGGGCCAGGGTAGATCTAGGGTCCCTGAGGAACCATTAAGGTCTTTATAGCTTCCTTCCGGTGGAGTGGTTTCTGAAGAGGTTTATTCCATGGGCTATTGCAGGCACCCATCTTTCTGAGCTGCCTTGTATTTCTCTAAACCTCTTTACAGTTTTGCTGTCTGTTTACAAATTTTCCTTGGCGGGTCAAGTCAGTCTGTATAAGATATCCCAGCACTAGCAGCCTGGCTCATTTCTAATGTGAAAGTGAGAAGCATAGAAAAGAGCAGTGTGTTTACTAACGGGAGCAGGAAGACAGTGTCTCACTAGAGCAGAAAGGAAATCAGGCAGGTAAGTGCTTTGGAGCGCAGGGGTAGAGAATCAGACCCTCTGTTTCCCTGACCCAACCGTAGCCCATCCCCCATCGCTGAACAGAGAGACTCTGGGACTCAGTGGACAGGAGATCCAATGTTGGCTGTCTCTCCTCTCTGCCCTCCAAATATACATTTAAAGACTCCCAAAGGGATTTCTTGCAAACTTGAATTTCTGATGTGGAAGGAAATGTTTCCAGATATTAAAAAAAAAAAAAATCACAACAAGCTCCAACTCACGCAAAAGAAAAGAAAATACTTAGGTTTGAAACTTTGAAGGAATATTAAATAAGAGATAGAATTTTGGTTATGCCAGATATGAATGCCAGTACTATAGGAAAGAAACTCATAAAACATATCAAGCCCAGGCAAAAATAAAACAAGCAAAAATAGAATACCATTTGAACTATAGCAGGCCCATAAATTCAGCTCCAAAATTACAAGCCAACACACATACCATATTGTACAACTGAGCCTGAAAAGGGGGAGATTAGCAATAAACGAAAAAGCTTTTAAAAGGAACATAGTGAAGTAGAAAAAAAAGCCCCACAAAGCTACAAAAGTCAGAATAAGTACTATCCGGGAAGAAACGGCAACAAATTATGTGACTTTCCTTTTTAAAGATTTTGGATTGCAGAGTACATCTAAGACCTTGGATGAGTCAATATGGGTGGGTAGGTTCAGTGTGTTTGACAAATAAGTTTTGCTTCTCACCAGGACATTTGGATACTACATAAATAGAAACCTTCTTTTCATCTCCAGAAGCATAAGGAAGTGCTTTCTCAGAGTGAATATTTTCCTCAAATCACTTGGAAAAGAGAAAGAACATTTATTTCCATGTTTCTCATATCTAGCAAGCTCTATTGACCGTAGGGTGAACTTGAAAAACATTGTTCTAGTGCAACCTCTCATTAAATTCCAAACTTGCCTTTCTTTACCATCTGTCCCTGGTCTTCGAAACATCATCTCCTGCACTACCTCCCACACCTAAGAATGCTGTTTTGTTCCACGGAGAGTAGGGTAGGATCCCCTCTGGGGACAGTACCCCTCCAGTGTGTGCAGTTGGGCATGCGCAACCAGAGTCGAGGCCAGCCTCCCAACTAACCTCTGGTGGACGCAGGGGTTAATGATGGCTGAGCAGACGTGAGGCGGTTCTCAATGCTGGCGAGGACAGACTGCCGGTCCCCTTGACAGCTACTTGTTAAAGAAGATGTTGAGCCTGTAGCTCCTAGTTTCTGGAGCCTGGAGAGAACAGATGACCCCCCTCCTGCCCCCCTCCCCCGGCCCAGGGCAGTGTTGACCGTGCTGAACCCTTCTCCCCTTTCATCCCCACCCTGTGTAGAAAGCGGTGGTGCGGGCTCCCGGCCTGCCATGCCCCTAACCGCCTGTTGCCAAGGCCCAAATTTTCTCGTGCAGGAGGAGGTGGGTTGTGTTTTCAGAAGGTGGAACTCTACTCTCCAGTTGCTACCCGCTTCTTATTTGCAGCATTCAGAGCCCTTCGAAATTTAAAATTCAAATTTGCCATCCGCAGCTGGTGTTATTAGACTTATTTATTTCAAAAAGGGAGGGAGGCAAGACGAATCTAAATACGCCCTAAAGAGCGAATGGAATTGTCTGAAGGAAACAAATCCGGTGCTTGTGTTTTTCAGTTTGTTTCTCTGCTGCTATTCTCTTTGTTTCTCTTATTTAGTCTTTGACCCACAGTTGGATTTAGAATACAGATCAGTATCCTTAGAAGGAAACTGAATAATTAAAGGTCATTCAATATACTGTCGTTCTTTTATATAACCTCCAAGGGAAAGGCACTTAGGGCTAACAATGCCGTATGGTTCAATTTTGTAAAAGTAGAATTATCATTGTAATCCTAGAATGCCATGCTTTCTACTCAGCCTAGGCCCTCATGCTCGTTCTGAAATAGTTGCCTTTATGTTTATTTGCCAGGGTATGTAATAGGGTGAATGTTCTGAGGTGTTTCATTTCTTCAAAGAGCTGATGTTTGAAAATCTCAAATATTTATACTTAATTGCCAAATGTATTTAGAATTGGCAAATATATATATATATATATTTTACTGCCAAATGTGTGTGTATTTGATTATAATATGAATGTTTTTTTTTCTTAATGACACGTTCTGCTTTCGAAAAACTCAGATTTTCTCTTGGATCAAATCTTAAGTATGAGATAAGTTAGAATTGAATTGTTATTCACCTATTAAACATAAGAATTCCATGAATATTGAATATTGTCTAAGTGTGGTAGTGAACGTAGGAATCCCATGGATTATGTAGGGCAGCCCTTTCTTGCTTACCTGTAGAAATACTGGGGGGAAGGTCAGACCACATACAAGCCTCTCTCTCCTGTTGGGGAATGTCTGGTTGAACAGGGCAGGGATCTCTACTTTTGGGCAGAGAGCATAAGCTGAACGAAGGGGAAGCTGGGATTTAAGTGCCCCAACAAATCTAGATCCTATAGCTCTGCATTGGGCCATATGCAGTAGAAATGTTTGATTTTACATTAACTGTTGCTTCCTGTCTGGAGGGATTCCAACATTTTTCACAGGATGCTACTCATAGAAAATTAAATATTTGTATCACAAACTTAAGAGCTTCTGGAACATTGATGATCCGCTATGCTCCAAGAGACTTACTCAGGAACTTGGACCACCTCTGACCCTGTGTGGCTGCCCAGGGACTGCGAGCATCCTTGCCTCGCAGGACACCAGCTGGAATCCAGATGCTAATTCAGCAGCCCTGGCTAAGCCCATTGCAAAGCAGGTAAGATTTGTCTTTCCTCCCATCCTGATCATTTTTATTTAAATCAATAAAAAAAAAAGACACTGTCACTGAGCTTTTAAATAAAGTCCTACGTGTAATGATCAGAGCAGCTCAAAGTACAAAACACAAATCCAGTAGTTTCATATATGGAGTTTTGCTTATTCATTTAAAAAAAAGTATCAAAAACTGTGGAAAGAGCCAAGATGTCCATTGACAGATGAATGGATAAAGAAGATGTGGTATATATATACAATGGAATATTATGCAGCCATCAAAAGGAATGAGATCTTGCCATTTGCAACGACGTGGATGGAACTGGAGGGTATTATGCTGAGCGAAATAAGTCAGTCAGAGAAAGACATGTATCTTATGACCTCACTGATATGACGAATTCTTAATCTCAGGAAACAAACTGAGGGTTGCTGGAGTGGGGGGTGGGGTGGGAGGGATGGGGTGACTGGGTGATAGACACTGGGGAGGGTATGTGCTCTGGTAAGTGCTGTGAATTGTGCAAGACTGTTGAATCACAGATCTGTACCTATGAAACAAATAATGCAATATATGCTAAGAAAAAAAAAAAGAAGAAGATAGCAGGAGGGGAAGAATGAAGGGGGGAAATCGGAGGGGGAGATGAACCATGAGAGACGATGGACTCTGAAAAACAAACTGAGGGATCTAGAGGGGAGGGGGGGAGGATGGGTTAGCCTGGTGATGGGTATTAAAGAGGGCACGTTCTGCATGGAGCACTGGGTGTTATGCACAAACAATGAATCATGGAACACTACATCAAAAACTAATGATGTAATGTATGGGGATTAACATAACAATAAAAAAAATTTAAAAAAAGTATCAAAAAGAAAAACATTCTTTTTCATCTTGACCTCCAACTACTTTATGTTCTGGCTGTCCTGCATGCCTTAGCCAGGTGTGCCACCGTTCGGAAATCATCCTTCTCTTGGCCCCAGTTAAAACTCCCATTCTCTGATAATTAAGGAAATTCAGGTTAAGATGAGAATAAAGTTTAGCTCCATCCATTTAAAAGAGTTTGTGACCATAAATCAATCTTTAATTATCGGAATACACAGTGAAGCGGCAGGCGTTCTTAATTTCCTCATAAGCTCTCTGGCGCTCTCTTTACCGATTTATCTCATTTTTCAGGGAATGAGTATATGGAAGCAGTTTTTCTGTGCCAGAGAATCTCACAAGCTTCCCTGTCCTTCTTTTCTGGAATCCCTCTGTTTCTTCCTGGCTTCAGGAAGAGAAGAGCCACCAATTTGTGAGAGTGTGTATTGGGCCCAGGCAGCTGAATTCTCAAAACCCAAGTCTTGAGAAACCTTGAGTCTGAGGGAGAGATGTTTTTCTTTTATCCCTTATAAAATTGTCTCGAGAGATTCACTTTTGAGTTAAGAACACCAAAGTGTCTGAAAACTCAGCAATATCCTCAAAAATGGAGACAGTGATCATAATATCATGGAGACAGACTGGCTTGCTTCCCGCTTACGGCCGCTGCTTGGTTGCTCACCGGCATTGTGGCGGTGTGCTGAGGGTAGCTGGCGGGGCGAATAGAAAAAAGAGCATTTGGAATGAGAAAGCCTTGAGTTTAAATCCTCATTTGGCCACTTCCCAGAAGGGTGATCTTGCGTTGATTACCGAAGCTCTCTGAATTGTCTCTGTTTTCTTGTCTATAAAATGGGCTATTAACCCTAGCTCAAGAGGTTGATGTGCCAGTGAAATGAGATGTGAAGTTTGCTGAGCACATAGAATCCCATTTTGAAGAACTGGTCTGAAATTGTAGTTTCCCTAAGACATTCCTCAGTCTTCCACCCTGCCCCCTGATTTTGGATTCTGATTTAGGGGAGTCCAGAGGTAATTATTTCTTTCCACCCCACTGTTGGGGGTAGGGAAGAGAGAAGGTAGGACTTGTCTCCACATTTAGTCTGGCCCCAAATCTGGAATCCAGAAATCCCTGCCAGGCTAGTTCTGCCCTCCGGGACAGCTGCTGTCTCGGAAGCAAAGCTGGAGGGCCACATTTTGGGGATGTCTCTTGTCCTCTCTTACCACGACCCACTCTCCATTCCTGCTGCACATTAGAAATTCGTATGGAACTTTCAAAAACACTAATAACAAGGCTCTCACCCCAGAGATTCTGATTTAAATGGTCTGGGTTTGGCCCTGAGCAACAGTATTTTTTTTTCTTTTTTTTTTTTAACTGCCTCAAGCGATCCTAGTGTGTCTCTGGAGCTGAGAACTGCTGCTCCAGATGGTGTGGATCTAAGGGATCGGGAGATGTTAGAGAGGTCAAGGTTGCAGTATGAGGTGCCTGATAATTTGATACTGGAGAACCCTCCCTCTCTTGGGTGCTTCAGTCATTGAGGACAGGGCAAGAGAGAAGGAAGTGGGGGTAAAATTAGCTCTACCCGGAGCAAATCCTGGGCAACATCTTCTTGTCTGCTTGCGGGTTCCCATTTTCCGAGTAGCTGTGGAATAACAGAGCACTGCAGATTTTTTTTTACAACATAACTCCAGAAGCCTCATTTAAGCTGATATCATTATGGACTTTTAAATCTTCTGCCTACATTTAGTTCCTTTATTTCTGAATTAAGAAGTACTTAAAACGTAATGACTTACTTGAATTGCTTGTTCTCTAATGGCGGTTACAGAGCTGCACTCTTAAAACCACTGCCCACGGAGGATATTTTGATCAAGTCAGAAAGAGCAACATGGAAGCCTTCGAATTATGGGAACAGAACCAAGATGTCTCGAGTTCCAGTCCTCCCTGTCCATTACACTACAGAATAAAACTCAGAGAGGACTAGTCCTCTCCTTGAAATAGTGAAATGTACATGTCTTTTCTCTTTCTTTTACTGACATAGATCTCTGACCAGCCATAATGACCACATTTCTTTTCTACCTCATCAGATGAAAACCTTTCTCGCCCAATGAAATCCAATTTCTACTTTCATTCCTGTTTATTTACACCCCCTCATCAACTGAATATCCATGATATTGGGAGCCATGATACCATGGCTCCCCTAGGTGGCTAGATACCCCCTCCCCTCCCCAATGAACAAAGCCTCAAACTGAGTAAATAGTAATCTTAAGCATCTTCAGGGAACAGAAACAATATTTATTCTGTCACTGTTAAATAATTAGAAGCCACCTTAAGGACTATATAAATACTAAAATTTAACACAAAAATAAATGTTTCTGACTTAGATATCTGCACAAGGAGGGGATTTACTTAACTACCTGATCCCAAATTAAAGGGCTTCGCTGTCCTTACGCCACCCACCTTCATCTCCAAAAGATATTAATATCAATTATCAGGGAGAAAATTTATAACATGGAGTTCTGATATAACCAGGATGGAGAGCATAAGGGTAGTCGTGAAAATAGCTCCTACTAAATCAGGATCTGTCTCTAATCCTAATGACAGTAGGGCTAAAGAAAAGAAGAACTTTTTAACATCGAACTTGCAGATGGCGACTGTCATAGGAGCTGTGGGTGATATTCCCATAGAGGAGAGGGTTGCAGAAAGCAAGCTCTCAAGGTTAATTGCTGGTTCACTCTGCACAGTGGATTCCTTCATTCCATAAATATATATTGAGTGCTAGTCACTTATTAGACACAGCACAATGAGTTTATTGGAGGCATAATATTTCATTAGGCAGGCGTGGTGACTCTGTTAAGTAGATCAGCTGGACCTACTTGGGCTTAGCGTACCCTGAATTTAAAATGATCTCTGCATCCAAGGTCCCAGGGAAGCCTTATAAATCATTTATGAGTTTCTTGGAAAATCGTCTATTTATTTCCGATTTCAACTTTGTTTGTATGGTGCTGGGCTCCATAAACTTAAAATTCATTGCAATTTCTGTCTCTAGTCACTTCATTGTTCCATGTCCTTGATTTTGTGTTCTCTTCTTATATTTGCTAGAGGCTCATCAATATGTTGTAGTATTTATCAGGATAAAAATTAGCTCCACATACAGATTATTGTTCTATACCATAAACATATAAAGTGAAAAAACAAGGTACAGAACAGTATGTATAGTGTAATGGGGAGTATCGGGGGACTCAAGAAGGAAGTCAGCTTTTATTCCAACTTCTGTACCATATACATTCGTTATCATGATTAACTTCAATGACAACAATGAAAATATCTGTTTTAAGCGAATAGGAAGTCTAGACCAACATGAAACAGGGCTCACCCAGCCCACTGCTTGGAAGTCCAGCCGTGTCAGCCTTATGGGCTTAGGCTTCAGTTTTACTGAACTCAATTGTGCTTTTGATAACTGGCAGTGTGTCATCAGGGTGGATTGCCAGAACACTTAGGAGAAGTCACTTGATCAACTTGTCCTTGGCACAATGGCCCTTCTGAAAATAGATAGACTCAAATGAAATGTTATGCTAAAAACTTATCCCAAACGTTCAGTTCACCGAGTGCATGTTGTATTTGAAAAACATGTTTTAGACTGTGGAATTGTTTTATGTTTAAGTGAAAAAGCCCTGCCTGATTTACAGTATTTGGTTTGGAGACATGTCTTCTTATGATCTGGAGTGCTCATCTGGTCTGGCTTGCCCTTGCCGTGGCTGTTTAGGGATTTCCAAGTACTCGGGGTATATGCCAAAGCAGGACAGAGTCCTGTGTCTGGAAGGGAGAGAAGAAGAACAGGTAGACAAATTTGCTACCACAAATAACACATGTCACAAAACTAGGAGAAATCTTTTTGCAGCAAATGTGGCATAAGCAAGGTTAGCTTTTTTATAATACAATGAGCTTTTCCCAGATTTATTCAACATACGCGAAGATAAATGGGCAAAGGTTATAAATCAACAGTTCTCCAATCAGGAAATACGGTTTATTCATTCATTAATTTGATACAGTTTTGTTTGAGTCCTCAAGATAGGAGCCTCACGTATTTGTCACAAGGGCCCTCAGGGAGACTTATAAATGTTCCAAACGAGGAGGAGAGGCCCTCACCTCTTACACATTAGGAGGCTCCATCAATATTGCGGCTCTCGTGACCACAGAGAGCATCTCTTTAAGACAAATGGACTTTCTAGAATCACTGCTGGTACTTCCCTACCACAGAGGAGTACTCTGTACCGCTGGCTTACTTAGTTTGTAGCTTTCAGAGAGCTAGACGTGCTGTAATTGCCCACAAGAAACACCCAAGTCATACCCGGTGGCATTCTTTAGCCTCTGGGCCTCATTTCCAGCATGTACTGTTTCCACTGGGCCTCATGTTCTTGCTTGTCCCCTCCTCACCTTTCGCTGGCTGGTTATTGTGCAGTAATTTAGGACATAGAGATTAAGGACATAATTTAGGATAAGAGTAAAGTGGAAGCAATAGGGACAGAGTGAGTAGATAAATTCATAAACTTCTTCAGAGACTCTCTTGACAGAACTTGACGATTTATTGGATGGGGGATGTGGGTGCGAAAAAGGGAGGAGTGATGATGGATGGCACCCAGGTTTTTGGTGTCAGCACCTGGGGGATGGTAGTGCCAGTAATCAACATAGGAAAATTACAGCAAGAAGCGTATGAGAAGGAGATGAATTCAGTTCTGAACATGTTGAGTTTGAGGTATCTGTGAGATACCAGAGAAGGGATGTCGCGAAAGGTTTGGTTATATTTATCTGGAGTGAAACAGGCAGATCTGGGCTGGAGATACATACGGAGTTGTCATCAACATAAAGATGGGCATCAAGCCATCCATGGGTGTGGATGAGCTTGCTTAAGGCATGTTTGTAGTCTGAGACGATAAGTGGGCCCAGGATAGAGTCCTGAGTAACCCCAATTATTTAGGGATGGGTCAAGAAGGAAGAGCTAATAAAATAGCAAGAGAAGTAAAAAGAAAATTGGGAGTGTGCCTTTGTTCATACTGATCCCTTTCCCTGGAGTGACCTCCCTCTCTTCTTTGCATGGTAAAATACAGCTAATCCTTCAAGACATCTCAAATGTCTCTTCAATGAAGCAAAACTTTCTTGATTCACTCTCTACTTCCCCAAGTGCCACAAAAGCTCTTCTCTTTTGTCTGCTCCTTTAGCACTTTGAAAAAAAGCAAAATTGTGAACATAGCCACTGACGACACTGACAGCCACTATCCCCACCATTTCCTGGTTAAGATCCAGGAAGAATATGACAGGTGATTCAAATTCATCTGTGTTTCCTAGCACCAAGCAGCACCTATGAAATGGTCAATAAGTGTTGAATTAATTTTATTTGCCTGGCATTGAAAAGTTTGTACCTCATTCTGACAAAGGTTTCGGCCCAGTGGGACACATTATTCATAAAAAATATCCACAAGTTTTTAAGAACTCTTGATAACAAAATCTATTTCTTGTATGGCTTTAGAAGTTAATTTAGTTTGTTGTTATTCATGCCACACCTACTTCCAAAAAGGATTTGAGATAGCTTGCAATGAGTCATTTGAAAAATTGCAACTTTAAAACAGCACGAAAGCATCAGGTAATGAAAAGGGGCCATAACATTGCCTGATAAGTTAGAGCATGGAAAAGTTGCAGCGATTGAGAGTAAGATAGAGTTTTGCACTTCTTAGCAGACAAGGTGATATATTCTCATTTTTTGAACAGCCCTGGGATTTTCGTGGGACTTTGTGTAGGTGGAGGATAGCACATTGGTACATTACTCAGACCAGCTAAAATTCTGCTGGGCTTAATTATATCCTTTAACTATTTATTTGCAATGTTATACATAATAAATATGCTTATAGGTAGTCTGTGAATTAGAACAACAACAACAGCAAAAAAACAAAAACAAAAACAAAAGCCTAACAACTGTCTCACTTGCAGAAAAAACTAAACAGGCCTTCTGTCCTGCAGAAGAGGATTCTTTTTTAAGGTAAAAACATTTTAAGCTATCTCATAATTGTTCTTTTAGAATGTGTTGCTTGAGAACATATGACCAAAAAATTCCATAAATTAATAACTCTGAAATGTTTTTTCTATTTATTAAAACATGATAGTATCTTAATGTGTTCTAAGAGATGGCACAAATACTTGCCCAAGATGAGGTGTATAGTATAGAGACATTGCTCAGTGAACACATGGGTTGTAAATGTTTTTGCAGTAATTCCAGGAGTCTTCTCATCAGACACTGGGAACCATTATCTAGGTTAGTGGTTTTCCAATTATTACTATAAGTGTTTGTTTAGTTGTAATTGGCTGTGTAGCTCTTTGTCCAAAGAACTCCTACTCTGAAGATCAATAAGTCACAGCACTGGTTAAGACTGAAATTGGAGTCGACCTGACTGGGGTCCAGAAAGGAATTTATCGAAAAGTCTGTTTTCAACCCACCAAAATTATACTAAAGGGAAAATATTATTAAATATCACCAACTCTCCCTCATGATGAGGAGTAGCTCGGCATTTAATTTAGCTTCAGCACGTTCATTTAAATATCTGTGGCTTTAATATAGGCACTATCTTTATTTTTACATGACCCAAATTACCAATGTCTTCTGAGAACTGTCCTAAGGTCCTAGAAAATTCTTTAGGTGGTGTGTTAGTCAAACACATGGACTTCAAGAAGAAAATGATACTTTATTCTACAAAATCAGATGGAATTCAGATTTTCAAACTTCTGCCAAAAGCAAGGGAACTCTGAGGTAAATTCTTTCTCTAAGTTTTTAAGTTTCAACTGCTGCTACTGCATCACAAGGCACGCACTGTAATTTTATTCTGTGACAGAATTTCCCTCTTCTCGATATTGCTAGAGTTCAAAAGAGATGATTTTGATTTATGATTTCTTTAGAGCACCTTCATTTATTAATTTTGTTAGAATGCGAAGAATTCAAGAATCTCCCTTGTGTGTGTGTGTTTTAAAGATTTATTTATTTATTTTAGAGTGAGAGAGAGAGCAGGGAAGAGGGGCAGAAGGAGAGGGAGAGAGAATCTCAAGCAGACTTGCACTGAGCACGGAGCCTGGGGCGGGGCTCAATCTCACGACCCTGAGATCAGGACATGAGCCGAAACTAAAAGTCAGGCACCTAACCGACCTGGCCCATACAAAGTCACAGCTAAAATCCACTGGTCCTCAGTCACAGTCCTCTAGTCACAGCTAAAATCCATTGGTGAAAGAACGACATTATTCTTCCTTCACCAGCCAGCACTCTGAATCAGCACTCTGTCACTGGGGCATGTCCCACATCATGGATTTGTTCTGTAATTTGACACGGATACTGGACCCTGAGAATTTGCTACCACTCAAGCTCCTTGAGGGCAGAGACAGTTTCCTATGGAGCTTGTATTTCTGGCAGCATTTAACATAGTCTGAGTTTGCAGAATTTAATTCAATTGAATGTAGATCCCCATCCAAGTACACAGGAGGATAGGTGCCTCCTTGTCGTCCTCTCCACTCTTCTGATCCCATCCTCCCATCTCTCGTCCTCAGCCACACCTCTGCACGTCCTCCCCACCCCCCTGCCCCACACCGTCATCATGAACTTCCTTTAGTTCCCAGCATGCTTCTCCGTGGACTTGCCTTTGGCCTTTTGCAAATTCTAATCCCTTCGACTGGAATATCCTTCTCCATCTTTTCCCTGGATGGGTCATACTCATTTTTTGCATCTATTATTTTGCCTCTTCTCTGGGAATCTTTGATAACACTCCAAGTCTGATTAAGTAGCCTCCAAAATTGGCTCCCATAACACACTATGATATCATAGCCTCCTGAAACTGTTGTCATTGAAGTAGCCCCACTAGATTATAAACTTGAGGAGGGCAGGCGGGTTTGTTACTCTATTTGCCCACATATCCTCAGGACCTTGGCACAATGATTGAGATTTAGTAGGTGCTCAATAAATATTGGATGGATAAACAAATGAATGAATGAGTAAGTGGAATGACCAGGAACACTTTCTCCCAGAATCTCTTCAGCAATTATGACTTCAGTGTTGGCACAGTGGCATCGTTTTTGGTAAAGTTCTGTTAGTTCATTTACTAAAAATACTGCTGAAATTGCTCATGAAACTGGAAGCGCAATCAGATGAAATCTTGAAGCCATGTTCACAGCATTCTTCTGTGTAGACAAGAATGGAACTTGGGCTTCTTGCCTTCGGCTGAAGGATGGCAACTTAGCCTTTCTCCTGCCTTCCTACTTTGTCAACTGGTATGCCACTGGATATGGGGATATGCTCTTTTTAGTTTCATTCGTTCAGCAAGTATTGATGGAGGGTCTCTTGCAAAAAAAAAAAAAAAGCCATGATTTGGGAGCCACTCAAGAAGGAAAATTCCACTGAAGTATGCCATCATTTCAACAATCCTGAGCTAGCACATGCCAGGCGGAGAATGGGTAAAGGGAAAACCCTGACAAACCATTCTGAGAGTGCTCTGTAAGTTATACATATGTATTGGCAAAATCCTTTGATCGAGTCTCAATATGCATGTTTCCTCATAGTAAGGGATCCATCTTCTCTTAAAAAAACAGATTAAGCCACACTTGAGAGCCATCTGGAAGAAGATGCTGGCTGATTAGAGCTCAGTCTCTCCCCTTACAGAACAGCTTACAAAAATTACACTGACTAGAGTTTCAGAATCAAGCTGCTTCTCTCTTTTCCTTTTACAATATGTACTTTACAGAATGCATAGTGATCTCTTAAGACGTTTTTGTCTTTTATTTCCAAGTCTCTTTCTGACAGAAATTCTTTTCTTTGCAGAGAAATAAGGCTTTTCTTTCAGTGCCTCTATTCCCTTGATGACATGAAGTATTCAATCACAACCAATTTACAGATAATGTTGTGCTAGTTTCTTGTGTGTGTTTCTCAGTTTCATCACCTGTGTCAGATTGTCAAAGGCATGCCTTTGATAACGTCGGGACCTTAGTCAACACGTTTCATCATGCTTCTCAACGGAAATGTGGCCATTTTCCTCTCAGCTTGTTTTCTTGCCTGGGCCTTTTTGGGGGACTGGATTGGATGTTCTTTGCCTGGCCACTGCCTCTTGCTCTGCAGTCCTTCTAGTTACGGAATAAACCTGGTTGTTAGTGATTTGTCAATCAACTCGTGAATAAAGTGTCACCTTAATTCCCTGAGTCACTCTAGGTCTTCAGCTGGAAATGCAGAAGAGATGAGAACAAAGCAAACCTTATGCCATTAGGTCAGAAAAGTGTCTGGAGGGTCTTCACTCAGCAGATCTCTCCTGATTTTATCAGGGGCCGTCAGTTCTTCAGGTGGTTTCCCGCTTTCTTTCCCCTAAAGGAAAAGAAAAATCCAAATGATATGAAACACTGCAAAGAGTCTAGTCATCCAATTTTTCAGCATCGTTTGGGTAAAGCAGCTTGGTGATTTTTACTTGAAAGTGCAGGGTTGGGAATAACTTTGGTTTTGGTGTGGGTGGGGAGGGACAGGCAGAGGGGAAGAGCTTAGTGCTAGTTTTGTTGATCTCATCAATATTAGTGACCTAAATTACCTTCCTAAAAATAGAGCGAAAGTGAAGAAGCCAGGGAGCTACAGACTACAGATTTCTAACCTGCAGATCTTGATCTGTATATTTATGCAGCCAGGCTCTCCTTTTCTCTCTTAGTCAATAGCAGGGACTGTGTGGGCATGCTTGCTGCCTTGCCCTTGGAAAGTTGACAACTGTAACAGAAAAGTTGGCATGTCCCTTGACTGCAGCTCAAAAGTGGCACCTAGCTCTATGATCAGCTAATGACCAGTCAGTGGGAAGCAGCTATGGTTGGGACAAGAGTTAGAGGTGAAAGTACTGAGTTCTGTGGTCTCTGTGCAGCGCTGATTTTACAAGCATGTGACCATAGGCAGTCCCTTAAAAGAACCCCACGCTCGCTTTAATACTGCTGTTGCCTTCTTGAAATTCTTAATACTTTCTAAAGAAGGGACCTCGTATTTTCATTTTGTGCTGAGCTCACAAAATTATGTAGTCAGTTCTTTCTTTAAGGTATATTGTCGAGACATAAAGAAAGCAGTGCAGAAAAGTGTGTATATCATGGGTGAAAAAGTAGCTCTATGTATACTTTAAACTGCGTCCACTCCCCCCAGCCCACCCTCACGTATGTATTGAGAGACAATTTTGAGGGTAGTTAAGAGTAAAGACTCTGTAGCTAGATTGCTTAGGCTTGAAACTTACCATAGCTTTTGGTGCCTCAGCATCTTCATCTGTAAAATGAGCTAAAAAAAGTGTCTATCTCATAGAATCGCTGTAAGGATTGAGTGATTTAACAAACAGAAAGTCCTTAGAGCACAGCCCGGCCCTTAGTAATGCTAGATTATCTATTGTATTATTATTAATTTAGGTTATGCCATTTTTATTTCATTGGATTATGTTTGGAAGGCTATAAAATAAACTAATAAAAATGGTTCCCTTTAAAGAAGGGGACTAGAGAACAGGAATAGGAGCAGAAGTGGATTTTGTAAGACTCAAACTTAAGGGCCCCTTTAGGAAAAACAATAGATATCATAAATAAAAATAAGGTAAACATTTATTTTTTATTTTTTTTTTATAAAGATTTTATTTATTTATTTGACAGAGAGAGAGACAGCGAAAGCAGGAAGACAAGCAGCGGGAGTGAGAGAGGGAGAAGCAGGCTTCCTGCCGAGCAGGGAGCCCGATGCGGGACTCGATCCCAGGACCCCGGGATCACGACCTGAGCTGAAGGCAGACGCTTAACGACTGAGCCACCCAGGCGCCCAACATTTATTTTTTTAAAAAAGATTTATTTACTTATTTCAGAGAGAGAGAGAGTAGGGGGAGGGGCACAGGGAGAGGGAGGGAGAAAATCCTCAAGCGGAATCCCTGCTGAATGCAGAGCCTGATGTGGGGCTCCATCCCAGGACCCTGAGATTATGAACAGAACCAAAAATCAAGAGTCGGCCCCTTAACGACTGAGCCACCAAGGCAAACATTTATTTTGGGAAAAAAAAAGCATTTTTAACGCTGAAAAACACTAAAAGTGTAGAAAAAATAGAATAATATCTTTATTAATTGACTAACAAACCTCTAAAACATTTCCCTCCTACTTTTGTTGTATAATTTTTGCCTCATCATGTGACAATTTTCTTTTCTATGAGAAAATAAAAGAAAATATTCTTTTCTATGAGAAAAGGAAGATATTTCTATTTCTTGTGAGAATAGAAAGATAATTCAGTTTTTTCTGTCTATATATATTTTAATCATTGTTATGGAGGTATAATTAACATACCATAAAATTTATCATCATGAGTGCACAGTTTGGTGATCTTTTTAGTAAATTTATGTAGTTGTACAACATGCTTTAAAACATTTCCATTAACGCAAAAAGTTTTATGTCCATTTGCACTTGCTTTGTTAAATTTCTTCTCTAGTGTTCTTTTTTTTTTTTTAAAGATTTTCTTTATATATCTGAGACAGAGAGAATGAGAGAGACAGAGAGCACATGAGAGGGGGGAAGGTCAGAGGGAGAAGCAGGCTCCCTGCCGAGCAGGGAGCCCAATGCGGGACTCGATCCAGGGGCTCCAGGATCATGACCTGAGCTGAAGGCAGTCGCTTAACCAACTGAGCCACCCAGGAGCCCTCTTCTCTAGTGTTCTAATGCTATGTGAATGGAACTGTTTTCCTAATTTTATTTTCTGATTGTTTGTTGCTAGTATTTCATGCAATTGATTTTTTGTTTATTGAGATTGTATCCTGCAACTTTGCTAAATTTGCTTATTATAGTAGTTTTAAGAAATATATTTCTTATGATTTTCTACGTATAAGATCATGTCATCTTCCAATAGTTTTACTTTCTCCTTTCCAATTTACATGCCTTTAGTTTTTTTATTCCTGCATTGTTGCATTGGCTAGAACCTCCTGTTCAATGTTGAATGGAAGTTGTGAGAGGGAACATTCTTACTTGTTCCTTTTCTGTGGGAGAAAGCACGCAATATTTTACCACTAAATGTGATTAAAAGATAAGTTTTCTTGTTTTGTTTTTAATGCCAATAACAGGTTGCAAAAATTCCCTTCTATTCACCATTTGTTGAGAGCTTTTATCACAAATGAGTACTGATCTTGTCAGAAGTTTTTGCTACTTCTATTGGATGATCACGTAGGTGTGTCTTTTATTCTGTTAATGTGATATATTACATTAATCCATTTTCAGATGTTAAACCAACTTTGCATTCCTTAGAAAAAATGTGCAATCCTTTTTCATGTGTTGCTGAATTTAGTTTGCTTATACGTTGTTGCAGATTTTTGCATTTACGTTCACGAGGGACATTGTCTTATAGTTTTCATTTCATGTAGTGTTTTTGTCTGGCTTTGACAGCAGGATAATAATGACCTCACAAAAATGAATTAGTTAGTGTTCTCTCCTGTTTTCTGAATGAATTTCGGTAGTACTGGTATCATTTCTTGCTTAAATATTTAAGAAAATTCACCAGTGAAGCCATCTGGACTTGGTCCATTTTTCTTTGAGGAAAAATGCTTAGTTACTAATTCAATTTCTCAATTTCTTATAGGTCTAGTCAGATATCCCATTCTTGGGGAGATGTACAAAACATCTGTGACTTACACACAGTTTGTATTCACTGGTTTCAGAACTGCTAACTTTCTGTGATTAACAGATTGAGGAATTCTTCTACATACTGTGCACGAACCACTTGTGCCACAGGACCTATTACAAATTGAGGAATTCTAATAAAGTCTATCTTGTGCAATTCCCATCAGCAAAGGGGGAAAAACAGTGGAACATTTGTAATTGCATACACTATATGATTGAGTATAATCCTGACAAGAGACAACTTCTGTTTTGCCTAGACATCAGTGAGAACAGAAACTTCTTCCTATAATTTTACTTGTCTGCCATAAGAATTTGCCACTGACTAGCCTCTGGTTCCATAAAATTCATGGTTTTACTTCCGCTTTGCATATCCCTCCAGTGCTGAGTGCTTGGTATTCTGGTGCATCTTCCTAGTATATGAGATCTGGTCCTCTGGTCTGGATACCTTGTATCAACGATGACACGTGGGCTAGAGAAATGGGCAGTAGGATTATTTGTTGAAGTCAACTTTACTTTGAGACTGCTAGTAATAATGTAACTCTATGCGGAAACTATTGCCAACCACATAAAAAATATTGGGGTGCCTGGGTGGCTCAGTCATTAAGCGTCTGCCTTCGGTTCAGGTCATGATCTCAGGGTCCTGGGATCAAGCCCCACATCGGGCTCCCTGCTCAGCGGGAAGCCTGCTTCTCCTTCTCCCACTCCCCCTGCTTGTGTTCCCTCTCTTGCTGTGTCTCTCTCTGTCAAGTAAATAAATAAAATCTTAAAATATATATATATCACACTACATCCAAGCTGAGAGTATCCCCAAATCAGTTTCCCCCTTAGCTAGAATCCTAAAATGCCTGTGGCCACCCCCATGCCAACACAAAGAGAGAAAGCATGACAGAGCAGGACTGGAAAGAAACCATTTTCTGTACCAACTGTGATGAAATTATCTAACTTTTGCAAATATAAAGATTTTGCGAACATATTTCTGGGTCCATGTTAGAGTCATAGAAGGGATCCATACAAATGAGGAGCTCCAAAACTCACTTTATGGATTTCATGGTAAATGGTAAATCAACTTCAGCCTCTGGGTAGGAAAAAGACTAACTCCAAAAAGTAGTGGGTTTCAAGCCTTCTTCTTGGCATCTTAGAAGGTGTGTAACTGATTTATTGAATTCAACTTCTGGGCTTTAAATTTCTCATGTGTAATAAAATGAACAACAGTACAATTGTTGACATTTATTCACCACTGCCCGCATGCTATGCACTTTAAGTGCATTATCTCAATTCTTCCAACCTTTTGAAATAGGCTTTGTTAAAATCCCTATTTTACAATGAAGGAAATTGGGTAACTTTCCTGAAACTTACCAGTGATTACCTCATATCATTGTTCTGTGCAGTTAATGTGAAAATAAATAATAAAGGTGACTTGTAAACTCTGAAACACTCACCAGTCCTTATCAGAGAGAGCCCTTGTAACTGTGAGAAATCCTCCAGCTCACCTGTAAGTCAGGGGAGCATTAAAAGCCCAATCAGACTGAGCAAAGTTAGGTCCTGGAGTGTCTCCAGCCAACCACAACTGCTCATCAAGCTACAAATCCAACGGACAGGCTGATGGACAACTGCATATAGTATAGTATGGTATAGTATAGTGCAATTTGTTTTCAAACTTTACTCGACATATGCATCATGAAAAGGGAATTGTGCTTTTTGAAATAAAGATTTCTGGGACTTATCTCCAGATATCCTGATTCGGTCAGTTCAGGACTGGGCATTCAGGATCTGCATTTTCATTAAGTATTCCGGGTGATTTTGATGTATGGGTTTTTGGGTTATAGATTTAGCAAAGAGAAATTGGCTTATTTGGGGAGGGACCTACTAGCCAACTTGGTATTATTTTTTTTTCTGTCTTTATATCCCAACCTCAAAAAGAGAGAATGAAAGAAAAATTTGTTTACCCTACCTATTTGCTAATGCTTCTAGAACTTCAATCCTTCTGGGGAGGTGATCTTGCATTGTTATATATTATTCATATTTTACTGAGTGAGTTTCATATGTTTTCTTGTGAGGGCAGGTTTTGAGAAGAAGAGAGTATGAGGACAGTAGACACTGCCTTTCAAGGAAAGAAAGGGCATGCATCTGGGAGGACAAAGTAGCCAATTTCTTCATTTTACCTTTACAGAATAATGCCAGAGAGTAATTTGTTACTTTATGGAACAACTATGGGCGATCCATGGTAGTAATTCTGACAGCTTGGAATCCAGCTAAAGGAATAGGAAGATCTGAAACTTAGGATTGATTATTAAAGTCAGAGCCTAAAAACAGGCTGAAGTCACTCTTATATGGGACACTATATGTCAGATTCCCCCAGATTATGGATATTGATATTTTCTGTCAAATTTGTTTGTGACCAGATATTAGTGAGGTACCTTGAGATGTAAATAAAATTCAGTTGGACCGTATTTCAGGTGAATTGGGAGCCTCTGAATTCTCTCTCTTTCTAGAGCAGGGACCAGCACATTTTTTTCCTGTAAAGGACCATATACTAAATATTTTCAGCTTTGTAACCCATACAATCTCTGTCATAATTACTCAACTCTGCCATTGAAACAGCCACAAACAATATGTAAAAAAATGAGCGTGGGTCTGTTCCAATAAAACTTTATTTCTAGAGACAGGTGGCATCCAGATTTGGCCCAAGGACATAGGTTGCCAACACCTGTTTTAGAAGGTAGAGATGGTTTGCTGCTTACTTGCATATCTCTAGTTCTGAGTTCCTGCTTCTGCTGAATTAGTTCAGTTTATTGGTCATTTTATCATCCCATGAATCTGTCCCTATTCCACAATTTGTAAGGCAAGAAATGGAGCTCAAACAGCCTATGTGGAAGGTCATTTACACTGAGATCCAATCAGGCACCCATGTCTAACTATGAGATATTTCTTGTTGGTAACTGACCTGGCATGTCCAAACTGTTATATAATTCTCAGCTGAGTCACTCATTTTGATGTGGAAAACAGGCTGTACCACCTCATTCATACTGAAGGAAGCAGGAATGGCTTCTTAGCAAAATCTGGGGATGGGGGCAACATCCAGGGCTCCAAATATTACTCTGTAAACAGTTGTCAAGTTAGTGTCCCAGACTAGGCTGGTCTGCTATCAAATGGTCTTCTCTGAATGAAAAAAAGTATGGGTTGATTGCTAACACTTGGAATTCAAGAAGTGTCACATTTCTAAATCATATTAAATACTTCTACGAGAAGTCCAAACAAAGTGATTTTCAGTGCTCCTTTCCCCTCTTTTGGGATATAGAAAGACCCCAAGATTTGTGGGGTACAGGAAAATAGAGGAAAGCACCATTTTTCGAGCTCTGAGTGCTTGTGGCTGCCATAGCCCATGTTTTAATGGTTTATTTCAATATGGACAGTTGTTAGGCCGTGCCATTGTTGCATCCATGAGTGACTTGAGGACCTTCACCAAAGCTCCCAAGATCACAAGACTTGGTTCACAGCAAGGGGCTGCATTTTAATGGGCTCTGATTTATGTCACTGGTGCCAACCAATCCTCTTACCCTCCTCAGTAGCGAGAATCAAACCAATATCCCAGGAACTTGATTGTTCCCCTTATCAAATTTTAAACCAAGAAGACTCTGAACCCCTTTCTTTTTCAGGTGATCCAGTGTAATAATCTTATCAGGTCCAGAATGTCAGAGGTACAAATTGTTTGTCTTGCATAGTGACTTATTTTTTTAAAGATTTATTTATTTTATTTTTAGAGAGAGAGTGCGGCGGCGGTGGGGGGGGGTGGTGGCGAGGGAGAGGGAGAAAGAGTCCTAAGCAGAATCCACACTGAGCATGGAGCTCAACACGGGGTTGGATCTCATGACCCTGAATCATGCCCTGAGCTGAAACCAAGAGTCAGATGCTCAGCTGACTGCAGCACCCAGGCACCCCATTATGACTTATTTTTTTTTAAGTAAGCTCTACATCCAACATGGGACTTGAACTCATGACCTTGAGATCAAGATTCCCATGCTCTACCAACAGAGCCAGCCAGGTGCACCATGATTTACTTTGTTTTAATGGAATTTCAATTCCTTTACACTGGGCATGTAATCTCCAGTTTGTAATCCCCACCACTCTACTATCTTGGTCCAACTAGCCATATTTATTGCAATTATCTGTTTAGTCTTAGAGGAGTGGTGTTTCTTCCTGAAGAGTTTATAGTATTAAGAAATGATAGAATTTGATTTCTCCGTTTATAAATTTTTAAATAAAACACTCTGTTGTAAAAATTCTGTTTATTCAAGTCCAATGGTTCTCAAGGTATGAGTCTTGGACTAGAAGTATCAGCATCTCCTGGGAACTTGTCAGATATGCAAATTCTCAGGCCTTACCCTAAATCTACTGAAATAGAATCCTTGGGTGGGGTCTAGTGATCTGCACTTCAAAAAATCCTTCAGGTGTTTGAAATGCATGTGCAAGTTTGAGAACCACTGTTCTAGAATATGTCATACTTAGGGAGTGATAATCCACTAGAGGAAAATCTGTCCTTTAGAACTAAAGGTAATCCTCAGATTAGTCCTTAGTTTTCTGTCCTTTTCTTTTTTCTTTTTTTTTTAAAGATTTTATTTATTTATTTGACAGAGAGAGACACAGTGAGAGAGGGAACACAAGCAAGGGGAGTGGGTGAGGGAGAAGCAGGCTTCCTGCGGAACAGGGAGCCCCATGTGGGACTCAATCCCAGGACCCTAGGATCATGACCTGAGCAGAGGGCAGACGCTTAACAACTGAGCCACCCAGGCGCCCCTGTCCTTTTCTTTTAATACTGTCTTGGAGTGCATATTCTCTCAAAATTTTAATTGATGCCCTCTTGTGGCTATGAGAATTCCCAAACATATAACTATATCCCTGACCTATTTTTTTCCTTCTGGCTTTTTATTATTGTTTCATTCCAGGAAGACTCAATTTTAATGTTCTGACATGATTGGAAACCACATTCTTCATCTGGGCCTTCAACCTTTCTCCTTTATCATCCCAAGGACCCTGTAGCAGGACTGGGCTTAGCTAGGATAAGTTGAATGATTCACTGACCTCAGGTGCAAAATTTAAGGGGGCACCAAACTCTTAGTAATCAAGATAAGTAATATTTTAGCGAAATATTTTTTTCAAAGGTAAAATTAATTCAAGAAAATCCATGAAGAATAAACTAAAACAATTTTGAAAGACAGGATTAGTACTTTATACCAAGCCATATCAGCTTGAGGCAAAAGGCAAAAATCAGCAATACTGATCCTGTTTTTATTTAAACTTTTGATATTTTGTTCATTATGAATATTTTTGCATAATTTTTTTATTTTAAAAAGTAGTGTATTAAAATATTACCTATCTTGGTTACCCACTTAAATTTTGTGTCCAAGGTACAATTTTGTGCCTTACTCACTTCACCAAATCCCTGAAAGTTGGAGTGTCAAGGTCTCTCCTATGCCTTAACTACAAATTCTGTTCCTTCAGAAAGGTGCCTCTGAACTCTCCTCTGTTCTCATAAGTCTCTGTTGATTATAGTAAGAAAAAACATTGACTGGCAGCACAATTCTGGACTTCCAGCTCTATTACAAAGCTGTCATCATCAAGACAGTATGGTACTGGCACAAAAACAGACACATAGATCAATGGAACAGAATGGAGAGCCCAGAAATGGACCCTCAACTCTATGGTCAACTAATCTTTGACAAAGCAGGAAAGAATGTCCAATGGAAAAAAGACAGTCTCTTCAACAAATGGTGTTGGGAAAATTGGACAGCCACAGGCAGAAGAATGAAACTGGACCTTTTCCTTACACCACACACAAAAATAGACTCCAAATGGATGAAAGACCTAAATGTGAGACAGGAGCCCCTCAAAATCCTAGAGGAGAACACAGGCAGCAATCTCTTCGACCTCAGCCGCAGCAACTTCTTCCTAGAAACATCGCCAAAGGCAAGGGAAGCAAGGGCAAAAATGAACTATTGGGACTTCATCAAGATAAAAAGCTTTTGCAGCAAAAGAAACAGTCAACAAAACCAAAAGACAACCAACAGAATAGGAGAAGATATTTGCAAATGACATATCAGATAAAGGGCTAGTATCCAAAATCTATAAAGAACTTATCAAACTCAACACCCAAAGAACAAATGATCCAATCAAGAAATGGGCAGAAGACATGAACAGACATTTTTCTAAAGAAGACATCCAAATGCCCAACCTGCACATGAAAAAATGCTCAACATTGCTTGGCATCAGGGAAATCCAAATCAAAACCTCAACGAGATACCACCTCACACCACTCAGAATGGTTAAAATTAACAAGTCAGGAAATGACAGATGTTGGCAGGGATGTGGCGAAAGGGGAACCCCCCTACACTGTTGGTGGGAATGCAAGCTGGTGCAACCACTCTGGAAAACAGTATGGAGGTTCCTCAAAAAGTTGAAAATAGAGCTGCCATACAATCCAGCAATTGCACTACTGGGTATTTACCCCAAAGATACAAATGTAGGGATCCAAAGGGGTATGTGCACTCTGATGTTTATAGCAGCAATGTCCACAATAGCCAAACTGTGGAAAGAGCCAAGATGTCCATCGACAGATGAATGGATAAAGAAGATGTGATATATATATATATATATATATATATACACACACACACACAATGGAATATTACGCAGCCATCAAGAAGAATGAGATTTGCCATTTGCAACGACGTGGATGGAACTGGAGGGTACTATGCTGAGCGAAATAAGTCAATCAGAGAAAGACATGTATCATATGACCTCACTGATATGACGAATTCTTAATCTCAGGAAACAAACTGAGGGTTGCTGGAGTGGGGGTGGGTGGGAGGGATGGGGTGGCTGGGTGATAGAAATTGGGGAGGGTATGTGCTATGGTGAGCACTGTGAATTGTGCAAGACTGTTGAATCACAGATCTGTACCTCTGAAACAAATAATGCAATATATGTTAAGAAAAAAAAAAAAGAAGAAGATAGCAGGAGGGGAAGAATGAAGGGGGGGAAATCGGAGGGGGAGATGAACCATGAGAGACGATGGACTCTGAAGAACAAACTGAGGGTTCTAGAGGGGAGGGGGGTGGGAGGATGGGTTAGCTTGGTGATGGGTATTAAAGAGGGCATGTTCTGCATGGAGCACTGGGTGTTATGCACAAACAATGAATCATGGAACACTACATCAAAAACTAATGATGTAATGTATGGTGATTAACATAACATAATTAAAAAAAGAAACCTCAAAAAAAAAACTTGAAAAAAATGCTCCATTTATTCAGATTTCCAGTCGATTTTGAACTTTACCTAATTGTCATTGGAGATAAAAATTGATTTGGCTTCAGGAGAAAATCTATTTATTAATTTACTTTAACTTTGATTTTGAAACAATTTCAGACTCATAAAAAAGTGGAAAAACAGTACACAAAATTCCTGTGTACCTTTCTCACAACTTTCACAAATGTTAACACCTTATATAACCACAGTACAATTAGCAAAATCAGGAAATTAACACTGACAATGATAATGTTAACTAACTTACAGATCTTATTTAAATTTCACCAATTGTCCCACTAATGTTCTTTTTCAGGTCCAAGATCCAAGTTTCCGAATAACATTAGTCGTCATGGTTCTTTGGTATCCTACAATCTGGAACAGGTCTTCAGTCTTTCTTTGCCTTTTTATGATCTTGACACTTTTGAAGAGTACTGGCTAATCTGGTAGAGTGACCCTCAGTTTGAGTGTGTCTGATATCTAGTCACGACTGAGGTTAGTATTTTGGGCTAGAATCCTATGTAAGTGATGTGGGTAATGTCAGGAGGTACACGATATTGATTTGTCTCATTATTGGTGATGTTAACCTTGATCACTTTGTCAAAGTGGTATCTCCCATATGTCTTCCCAGTTAAGTTGCTATTTTCTCCTTTGCAATGACTTAAGTATCTATTCTTTAAATTTGAACTCTCTTGCACCCAGTGTCCTCAGGTATTAAATGGAATTAATAGTCAGCTGTTGCACGTACCCGTCAGTGCTGCTGTGAGGTACAAACACCATATGTGAAAGTGCTCTGTCAATTTTAAAGAGGTATACAAACGCGACAAACTCAAATATTGAACCAACTATATAATGAGAAGCCGCAGGTTGACAGATTACCCAGCATTCTTATTATGTTCTTTCAGACTTCCATTCAAAGGGGAAATTTAGGAATTAGTCTGCAGTCAGGCATGCAAGAAAATTTCTATGCTATGACGTACTCTCATAGACCAACTAGAAGAGACCAAATCTTGTTTGAGATTTCTAGGGTTTCTGTTAATCCAAGGTTCTCTGGATCTCACATTCAAATTAATAAACGTAAGAGAGAAATCTCAATATGTATTGTGATTTGGGATTATCCTACACAATGTAACATTGTGATTTCTCTTTAATTTTACAGTAATAGGCAGGTCCTGATTCATTAACACGGGAATACAAAGCAATCATATTCTTCTATTTTTCCAGTGAGCATCCTCATGACTTGCTAGTGGGAAGTCTGGCATCTCGCTCTTGAGACCTCCCCTGGGAAACGTTCCCCCCCCCCCCCCCCACACACAGACCCCTTTTAAGTTAAAGAACCTCAAGCTACTCAGTACCATGGGGGAAAGAGTTTAATCTTGCCTTTACTACTCTGCTTTTCTGCTACCACTGAATGCCACTGTTCAAAACTAGCCCTTCACGGTGCCACAAAACATGTCCACCCTGCAGTGACACCTCATACCTAAACCATAGAGCTTCCCATGTTCAAATGCTCAGCTTTTATTCCAAAACCACAACAGTATGCCAGCATAGCTGGATCCTAAGGGCATGCCAGTCTTAGCCATATACATTTTTTCTAAGATAGCCTTTCTCTAGTATATGCCAAGCGTAATAACCACCCCCCCTTCCTCATTCTTTTTGGTATGTTTCTCTTTGAAGAATCTTGGTGTGCTTCCTGTATGCTTTGGTCTGCCCATACTCATTCACCTGAAGAGATGAACAGGGCTGGGGTCCCTAGGTTCCTATCTGTAATTTAACAGACTCCTGTCTAGTGACCAGCAATCGCAATTAAGAGGTATAGTGGGGAGCTAGCCTTCGTCAGGCCACAAAGGGTTCCCATTATACTCTTCCCCCAGGTAAAAACTACTCAGTAGTCACTCCATAGTTATTGAACTAAGGAAACCATTCAAGAGATTCTCAAAAATGGTCTGTTGCATGATGATTTACTATGATCATCAGTAAAGAAGGGAGCAGTCTCTGGTACTTACTATGCAAAAAATATAAAAATATGTTTAAGCCTCAGATACATATGAATATTAAGTAGGATCATATTTCCTTTTAAAGTTCCCAAAATGATAGCTTGAGCCCTACCTACTTACTTACCACAAATTAGTCAATTTCAAAGTGTCTTTGGGCTCTTTCTGAAGGGGGCCAATGGTTCTCTCCCACAGTTGCTCAGGTTTGGGTCCTTCATAGTCTTCTTTGTGCATTTACTCATCATACCAGCACAGACATTCAGTTCGTAACAGCTGATGACCACCATTATCACCAGGCCTGTGGCCTCTGGAGGGGAACTGCTCTCTCCTTCCAGCAAAGGAGATACCAGGGGGTAATATCTAATCAGGTTTTATTGAAAGTTTATGGAACATAGAAGGGACTATTTACATACAGAGTCAATTATGTTACACATGGGTGTGCTCGGAGCCCTCAGCCCAAGGCCAGGACAACATTCCTTAGGGAGTCCCTAAATTATACTTCTCTGCCTTCCTCCCAGTCTGCTACCATCTGGAAAAGGAACAGCCAGCCACCCTTCAACAGGTGTGCCCTCTAGCATGTCCACTTTACTTGGATCCCATGAGGTTTCAGAGAAATGAGAAAACACCCCAGTACCTCCTCAAACCTAACAGTCTAAAGCCCACAATCCTGAGTTCTTACTTGTAGTTTCTTTTTTTTTTAAGATTTTATTTATTTATTTGGGAGAGAGAATGAGAGACAGAGAGCACGAGAGGGAAGAGGGTCAGAGGGAGAAGCAGACCCCCCGTGCTGAGCAGGGAGCCTGATGCGGGACTCGATCCCGGGACTCCAGGATCATGACCTGAGCCAAAGGCAGTCACTTAACCAACTGAGCCACCCAGGTGCCCCTTACTTGTAGTTTCAAGAATCACCTCTTCCCAGGGTGATGGGCCATGGATCATTCACTACCAAATATGGCACCCAACTTTAATGTATTTCCCCAAATCTGGCTTATTCAGCCATAAATAGACACCAGTCTTTTAGTCCAGGTTCCATACCACCAAACCCTGTGACTTTCTTGACTCCTCCAGGGTAAAGTATTACCTTACTTAAAACCATTCCTCACTGAAATGGTTCCAACTTTCCTGGGGAGGGGCAGAGGATTGGGGGCTCCTCAGACAAGAAATGACTCTCCAAGGCCACTCAATAATAAATATGCCAGGAGAGGGGCGCCTGGGTGGCTCAGTCGTTAAGCGCCTGCCTTCGGCTCAGGTCATGATCCCAGGGTCCTGGGATCGAGCCCCGCATCGGGCTCCCTGCTCGGCAGGGAGCCTGCTTCTCCCTCTCCCACTCCCCCTGCTTGTGTTCCCTTTCTCACTGTGTCTCTCTCTGTCAAATAAATAAATAAAATCTTAAAATAAATAAATAAATAAATAAATAAATAAATAAATAAATAAATAAATAAATATGCCAGGAGAGTCTAATTCGGCACAGAGAAAACAAACATTAGCCTCGAGGTAGCAAGTGCTAAAACATACACTCTATTTACATTAAACAGGAAGGAACTTAACTTTTTAGTTTGAAACATCTAAATCTAATTTATTTCACTACATGCAGGTTTTTCTTTGAGAACTAGGAGAAAGTTCTGCTATATCTTTTATATAACAAAAAAATGCCTATTATAAGGCTTCTCCCAGTTTGCTATATAAATTTGAGCTTCTCTCTCTAAAGGTAGAACATGGCTTGCAACTTTTAAATGATACCCTTTCTCCACATCTATATTCATAAGATTTTTTTTTCCAATTTTAGTCAAAGGACTAAATTTCACATGGAAAGAGAGGAAAGCAGGACACTCCTGTGACTTCACACTCATTATAGTCACTGTCACTCACACATTTGCTTCCTCACTTGTTGACTCTCCGGAAGCCCTGTGGTCTCCACTCTCTACCCTCAGTGTCACCGACACAGAAAAGGCTCCCAGTCCCAAGAGTCCAGTCACACCTTGGCAGGACTCCAAGGCAGTCCAAGTGTTAAGATGCAGGCTTCAGGATGTCTACAACCGAGGAGGTTTAGAAGGAAATCTCATGATCAGAGTCTCCAGGAGAGCGGAGGAGACAATACTTCTAATACGGCTTAACGCTCTTCACTGTAATCTGAAAGCATTAGAGAATGATCTCTAGGGTATCTTCAAACTCAAACTCTATGACACTATAATATCTTTAGTGGAACTTCACATGATCTTTGCCATCATGAAAAATCTATGTGAAGCCAGGCTCTTTTACTTTTGGGGCACTACTCCTGTACAGAAACATGGAAGGTAACCATGACTTACCTAGGGTATGCTAACACAGTCATAGTGGTCCTCTGCTGGAGGGCAGTGCTTCCTCCGCTCTGCCTGTTGAGATCCTCCTTCAATAACCAGCTCCTGTGTGACATTCTTCATTGAAACTTTCCCAGCTTAGCTCTCATACATCTTTTCATTTTCTGCGAACTTCTGTCATGCTAAATTCACTACCAGATCATTTAGCAATCCATTGCTTTTTCAACTTCAATTCATTTGGTCTTATCAACTGAATTATAAACCTGACGCTCAGGATTGAATCTTCTGCTTCTTTGTATAAACCATAGCACCTCACACAGTGCTTAGCAATAGAGGGAGTTAAATAAAAATATTTGATAGACTCAAGCTGAAAGAATATATTTACACAGATAGGTTAAGACACACAGTTTTTTGTTGTTTTGTTGTTTTTTTTTTTTTTTGCCATAATATGGCTAAACTAATACCAGACCAATTTAGCATGTTGGAGAGGAGGAAGACATGGAAACATAAAACTGCTTATCAACAATCAGAAAGTTAATTAGCTGGCAAAGTATCGTATTTGTTTTGTTTTGTTTCCAGAGATTTCTTGTACTGCTGCTTAAGCTAGCCAAGACCTGCTCAGAAAACTTAGGTCCATTTTGGAGGATATAGGTTTATATGAAGGTCTCCAGATCACCATTGAAATGTGGTTTTAGGCTGGTTTAAAACCACTGAGTTCTACTCTGGCTTCAAATAACTATGGGGACAAGAGACAAAGGAAATAGGCAGCATCCAGAATTTCTGAAAAATGTATTGGGCTAAAAGGACCTGCTAGTGTAACTGTGGGTCTTCTGACTTGACCCAGTCCCAAAGCTTTAAATGAGTAATTGTGGAACCCAGAGACCAGGAGATAACCAGTTGGGCAAGTAAAAGAGAGTTGGAAAAAAAAATAAAGGGGTTAGGGAGCCTTCTAGAATCTAGACTGGGGATAGAGTGCTTTGATAAGCTAGCTCCCTTCCTCATCTCCGTATGAGCAAGCATGTACATTAAGGCATTGCTGAAGTACCAAAACAGTCTAGGAAATTATATATGTTGGTAGCTGCAAATGATTTACTGAAAGTCACGCAGATAATATAGGTCAGCTATCTCTCTGATGAGTTTTCTAGTATTCGTGGATATTTGGAAAATACCACACTAAAAGGTGCTATGAAAAAGATATTGTCATAATTGGGTTGCAAACCCATTCCTAAAATTATCATCAAGTGCTTGTTTTATTTACTATCATATTATCTGGTCCCTAAAAAGATGAAACTTGAAACATTTCTGCCATCCACTTCATACAGCACTGCTTTCAATAAGATCACCTTTGTGTTTCCAATGTAAATGATTCAAACCAAAAAGATCTTTCTTACAGAAGATTTCCATATAGTCCTGGTAGTTTGTTCCTGCTTCATGTTTTATACGTGAAGTTGCTACATAAAAAAATTTCTGTCAACTGAACAAGTTCAATAGCAAATTAAAGACTTATTTTTCTTTAGAGAGAAAAATGTATGACAGTTGTTATAAATAAATACGCAAATGCACTTCCCATTGCCAAGATTTTCCAAAGAAAGCTTCAGTTTGCTCAAACAATAGGCTAGCTCCTAGATCTTCCAGCTACAGGAACTTGTGGTTTTTGGTAAATATTAGCAGAACAGGCCTATTCACAAAGGCTGCACACCTGACCATCTGATCTCAGACACAGTGTACCCTCAACACTTCTGGGAAAGACCAGTCTGCATTTTTTTTACGGGTTGGACATAATGAAAATGAACAGAGGTTCCCCTTGTATTTGTCCACTTTTCCACCAGCTAACTAGTTTAGTAAACTCCATTTATTAGAAATGCATGGTAGAAAATAGCTAATAAGAAATCTAATTTTTTTCACATATATTCATAATATAAGCAGATACTTATTATTCTAATTATTGATTTCATTTATTTTGCCATAGTACACCTCCCCAAAGGTTTATAATGTATAACTATTTGGCCATGTATCTATCAATCAGAGCTAATTAATTCCCTTTTTTACTGAAAACCATGCCGTATCTCTTCCTATGAGAACAAATCTTATATTTTTAATTTGTTTCTCATATATTTATGTGTCAGTGGCTGATTAATGTATTTGTCTAATGTATACTAAAATCTTTGATACTGTCATCAAAAAAGAGCTAAAATGTGGACTGAATGTCTTCCTAAGGACAAATTACATGATTGCAAAGATTTGACCAGTCTTTTTCTGCTCTGTGTTTTGAAACATAACTGAGAGCTATTACCACTCCTGTAAATGCCAGCTATCATGAAGATGAGGAATAGCATTTCTTAAGCGTCGACCTGAAGAAACGAGGGAAGACCCCTTTTTCTGCTTTATAAAAATACATAAATTTGTGTCCATGCTGTCCAGTAGGTTTCACATGAGTATTTTCATGTTTTATTATTTCTCTTAGCCACATGTACTTTGCACTCTCTACATTTATCATTTATGAGCATATCTTTCTCAATTTGTAAAACGAAGACATCATCCAAGAATGGCTCTTTGGCAAAGAAATAAACCCATTGAATGTTTGACTGGCAGGCTCATTCAATTATACTCTTGGTATGTTACAAATTCAAATGACATTGTCTGCATATGCCCAACATTTGAGAGAACCATACATCCAGGCTTGCTCATGGTTTTCCTTTGGGCTATCAAAATAAGAAACAAGTCTGTATCTTCCAGTGCAAGGAAGCATGATTTAGGTCAAGGAAGTAATTGAGGAAATGTCATGACAACCAAAATTAAAATGAGCAGCCTCATATTTGCATGTGTCCGCTGCCGCTCAGGAAATCTTTCTGGCTGCTTTTTCTTCCTATTAGACAGGCTAATGTGGCTGCAAATTATACCCAACCGAAAGAGAATTGGCTCATCCTCGGCAGATAGTGTACTAGCAGACAAACCCGGGAAGGATGAAATTCAGAGGAAGAACCAAGGAAAGCACACACACAGAGGCACACATAGACACACAGCCACATAATTTTTCTCTCCCATTTCTGCTGTGATGATGCTTGGAGATCATTTTAAAGCTTTTAAAAGGAAAAGTTCCTTTTAACCTCATATCCTCTCTAAATTGCCACACGACTTGTTTATACATCGTGTTGTACAAAATGATTCTGAAGGCTTGGGCTTCTTCCTGTTGTCACTCAAATGTTCCCCAGAAGGACAATGCTGCCACTGGATGGTATTTTCCCTCCATCAAGTCACGGGCTTCACAATCTGGAACAGTCGGTGCGTGATACCAGTGTGAGTCCTTCCTAAGGGTCAAGCATCCAGGTACGCTTCTGCTGTCTTCTGCAAATATAATATGGAGAAAGAGATCTCATGTCCTTCACAGATTTAGAGGTCAGCTGCAGTGAGGTCTCTGTACCCTATTCCCAGTGAACTGAGCAAAGGGGCATTGTCCTCTAGAAGACATTTATACGTGTGGCTTTCTGGGTGAATCTCTGTGACTCACAGTGATGTGGAAATTGCCATCAATCATTGGCATCTCTCATGGCTATTATCAGCTCCAAACAAATTAAGGCGTCACACAGTTGATGCAGCTTCCTCCTTGCCTGTTGCAGTTGCTGAGCCAAGCACAGTAGATTGGCATATCTGCTATCTTGACGGCACAAAACCCCTAGAACGGAACCATTTTCACCGGCGCAAAAGTGTTCCAAAAGATGCTCACTCTGTTCAATATACTTGTAAATTCATTGTAGACTATAAGAGAATATAAAAACAAATGTTCCATCTAAAGATAATCTCCCTCTCTCTCTCTATTTTTTAATGTAAGACAGTGATTTCAAGTCCTAAATGGCAAATTCTCTGACAGCGCTAGGGAAAATTACTCTTAATACCTTCATCTTGTTAAGTTACCATAGTAATAAAATCTCATTCTACTAAAGTAACTTTCTCAACAGGTCAGAGCCTGAAATTCTATGTTGTAAACTTCCAAATACCAAAAAAAAAAGGCATAAGTTTATTTATTGGAGTTCAAATTGTAGAAATCTGACAGCTTTGAGGACTTTAAAAGGTATTGAATCAATCGCTATAAAAGGAAAACACTCTTGACAATTTAATTCATATAGTATATTACTATTGAAGAGACTCCTTGGTGATTTATGAAAGGCATGTTTGTGGAATAGGTTTTGGAATTTTTGCATAAAAGGTAAATTTGTGCTCAGAATGCTTGCATCTTCAAAGGCCCATGAGTTTGGCTGTGGGTACATGTAGCATTTGGTTTGGAAACCTATGAAAGAAACACTGGTATTCCTTGAGAATGTGATTTAACTATGAATTTACTCTGATACATTTAAGTTATTAGATATGTACTATTTATATATGTCTGCATTGAAAGCATCTAACCTCCATGCTTCAGAAGCTCCTGGAGAGTTGAGATTATTTCCATGTAACGGTCAGCCATTAGTAGACACCAAAGGCAACTAGGCTTTTAACTTCTTCTAATGCTGAGTTGCTTCATTCAATGACAAATTCTATTTGATCTCAAGTGTACTGTGAACTGAATAAAGAAAAGACTGAAAATTGGGGTGCCTGGGTGGCTCAGTCGTTAAGCGTCTGCCTTAGGCTCAGGTCATGATCCCAGGGTCCTGGGATCGAGCCCTGCATCAGGCTCCCTCCTCAGCGGGAAGCCTGCTTCTCCCTCTCCCCCTCCCCCTGCTTGTGTTCCTTCTCTCGCTGTGTCTCTCTCTGTCAAATAAAATAAAATAAAATAAAATCTTAAAAAAGAAAAAGAAAAGACTGAGAATTAACAAATCTAAAATTAACAAGTCAGGAAACAACAAATGTTGGCGAGGATGCAGAGAAAGGGGAACCTTCTTACACTGCTGGTGAGAATGCAAGCTGGTGCAGCCACTCTGGAAAACGTATGGAAGTTCCTCAAAAAGTTAAAAATAGAGCTACCCTATGACCCAGCAATTGCACTACTAGGTATTTACCCCAAAGATACAAATGTAGTGATCTGAAGGGTCACCTACAACCCAATGTTTATAACAGCAATGTCCACAACAGCCAAACTATGGAAAGAGCCCAGATGTCCATTGACAGATGAATGGATAAAGAACATGTGGTATCTATATACAATGGAATATTACTCAACCATCAAAAAAATGAACCCTTGCCATTTGCAACAACATGGATGGAACTAAAGGGTGTATGCTAAGCGAAATAAGTCAATCAGAGAAAGACAATTATCATATGATTTCATTTCATTCATATGTGGAATTTAAATTTAAGAAACAAAACAGAGGACCATAGAGGAAGGGAGGGAAAAATAAAGCAAGACATAAACAGAGAGGGAGACAAACCATAAGAGACTCTTACTCATAGGAAACAAACTGAGGGTTGCTGGGGTGGGGCGGGGGGGTCAGGGAATGGGGTAATGGGCATTAAGGAGGGCACTTGATGTAATGAACACTGGGTGTTATATGCAACTGATGAATCACTGAATTCTACCTCTGAAACTAATATACTATATCCTCAATTAATTGAATTTAAATTAAAAAAAAGAAAAGACTGAATGAAGCCAAGGTAGCATAGATGATGCTTCTGGAATGGCTACTTGGTTCATCCTCTTCAAAGAATAGGACACAATAAAAGGAAGAAAACAGGGGCATTGGCTGGCTCAGTTGGTAGAACACGTAACTCTTGACCTAGGGGTTGTGAGTTCAAGCCCCATGTTGGGCATAGAGCCTACTAAAAAAAAATGGGAGGGTGCAGGAGAAAACATGATCCCTAAAATTAAGACATGCATTCTACTTGGTAAACATAAATATACACATCTGAGTCATCTAGAGACTAATTACAAAGCAGTATGTGAGCAAGTATAAAATTGTTTAGTACACACCAAGTGTGCAATTGTTACAGAGATGATGAGGAAAGAGCCAACAGCCCGGGGCAAGTGGTGGTCTTTCTCCTCTCCTCCATGCTCCTCTGTTCCATCTCAACCTCCTCTCACCTGGGCACTTGCTCTCCAAGAGCCCCATCACTTGTTGATCCAATATAAGGGAGCCTTAAGGGATCCAAGACTTTTCTCTGTAACCCCTTTGAAACATGGAACCAAAACTGTGTTTTATTTCCCCTGGGACCAAAGTACCAACTATGTCATAATAACCTAAAATAAAGGCAGAAGATGAGTTTGACAGGTCAGGCAACTTTTCAATACCTCTCAAATCACTACACATACTCAATGTTCTTTCTTTTTAAATTTTTTATTGTTATGTTAATCACCATACATTACATCATTAGTTTTTGATGTAATCTTCTTCTTCTTCTTCTTCTTCTTCTTCTTCTTCTTCTTCTTCTTC